>NW_006238927.1:4056411-4146865 GCF_000226075.1 Solanum tuberosum | reverse complement strand
TCCCTACCAATTTCACTTATTGGGATTATATTAACGCCTTCAGCAAAGTCCTTTATTATAACAATGAAAGGCATAAACATACTTGGTTTATCAAGGTGTGTACAAAGATATTTGTTGACCCAAGAATTCTCGATTCCATGGATCCATAAATGGACCCCGAAAGTAGGTTTTACTGAAGAACAAATTTCATGCTTATATCGGATTTATTATAATAATTTCTGGGATAAATTAATGAAGAAGGATCCCATGACTAAATCATTATATGGCCAAGAATTATTGGACTCTATTTCTCAAAAAATCCAAGATTATGGTACTATTCCTCACAAAGGAATAATTGCTGACAACTCCGTCAAACATATTGCCAGAAGAATTTCCATTCAAGATGGAAAATAAAGAAGAAATGATAAAGGAGTATTTGGATGAAATTAGGAGGGATCTACTGCTCAATATCACTCACTATGAAAAATCAGACACTTCAATGAGAAGTGAAACAAGTGATGATATCGCAGATGATGTTCAAGAGGCCCAGCCTTGTGAATCGGCGAAATCCGTGACAGAAGATATGTTGTCTAAAGCAGAAGGTTTACTTAGGGAGTTGAAAAGGAAAGACAAGACGACCACTATTGATTAACAGTAGATACACTGTTAAAACGCAGTAGAAAAATTGTTACTGTACATATGGGACCCATTGATAAGGGATCCACGGTCACTGTAAATCACTGTAGATCGGTCACTGTAAATCACTGTAGATCGGTCACTGTAGATCACTGTAGATAGATCCCTTTTTCTTCGATAAATAAGGTCTTTTGTAGTTTGAAAGAGGGCGTCGAAAAACACTCTCGCTTCATTAAAGTTTTTTTTTAAGTTGTTTGTTTCTCTTAGTTTGTAAAACTCTCGGTTTGTCGGAGGTTCGCCGGAAGTAAATAAAGTTGTTGATATTTCTCATCGGCCCTGTTGACCATTGTTAAAAGGTAATTTAATTCTCTCTTTTTATTTTTAAATCTTTTTATATCTCCGATCTGGAAGCTGTGACTATGTCCGGCTAAAAATTTATATCTACGCCGAATAACTAACTTCTCTTTTATATAGACCATGAACGGATCTAAGCTTTATTTAAATATAGAAGAATTTTAGTATGGCTTCTCGACTTGGTTCTGAGATTGAGGTACAGTCGGATCTAGTACTACTTTTATTGGCTTTGTCTTTGTGACTCCGTCTGATGAGCCGTGGTTTTTAGCCCGAAATTGTTATTATTATTATTATTACTATTATTATTATTATGATCATCATCATCATCATCATCATTATCATCATTGTGATCATGATTATTATTATTGTTATTGTTATTGTTAATATATTGTTATTGTTATTGTTATTATATTGTTATTATATTGTTATTGTTATTGTTATTATTATTGTTATTATTATTATTATTATTATTACTATTATTATTATTATGATCGTCGTCGTCATCATCATCATCATAGGTATAATAAATTGAAGTTTGGCAATTGTGAAGCCATATGATGCTGCTGCATCATTTTGGCAGCTTTCAAAATTTAAGGGACAAGAAACCGTGGAATATTATAGTATAATGATGACTTAAGTATTAAGCTATTCACATAAGGGTATTAAATTATATGAATATTATTAAATTTTATGATATTTGGAGGAATTAAGACATAATCTTAGGCTTAAAATTTGAAAATAGGAGAGTCGACATGTTAATTGGTATCAAGATTAAGAACTTGATTATAGATTTGGGTGATATGTTTGGGTCTAGGCTAGACATATTATAATATGGGTGTTGTTGGGTTAAAAATCTTACTGTGATTATGTACGTGAATATATTGCATTGATTTGGAAGCCCAGCGAAAGGGGAAGACTCAAGTACTGGAGTAATTATTCGATTGGTTGAGGTAAGTGGATTTCTAAACCCTTGTTAAGTGTATAGAATCGTGCATTTCCTTGTAGTATATGTTTGGGAGTAATGGGGCTTGGTGATGGGTTGACTTGTACATATTGAATGATTCTAATGATGAAAAATGGGTAATAAAAGGCAATGTGATTAATTATTGGTGTGTGATATGTTGAGAATGGTTTGAAAGACTTATTGATTCATTGTTGATGTTGTATCACGATTGTGTTGTTGTGAATTGTGCATTGTTATGAAAATGGCCATCTCCTCATTATTTGTGTCAACTTGTCATTTGCATTAGTTCTGAGACATGGTTGTGATAAGTGTTATGTGGATTGAGTAAGAATAAGAAATTAAAGAGGATGTATCATTTCGAGGGATATGTCGCGCGCCGCGACGGATACTATATTTTGAGGAACGTGGCATACGTCGCGATGAATTTTATTATTGAGGGACGTGTCACATGTCGCGACAGATTTTATTATCGAGGGTAGTGTCGGACGCCGCGATGGATTCATGGACAGATATGTCCCCCATGAGTCCCGTACTGAGAGACGGCGGTTATGTATCGTTAGGTCATACATGCATCACTATACTTGTCATTGCATTTCATTGCATTGTGCATCTTTATCATTGGTGAACTTGATCTTGTGTGTTGCTGATATGTGAAACTTGTGATTGATGAATATTGAGTTTGTTGTTGAGGATATGTAATTGTTAGAGTGTTGTTGTTGAGTTGTGTGCTATGTAAATTGTGAACTGTTAGGTTGGGCTGGTTTTATGCAGGTTGTAGTTGTGGAGGTTCGGTTAGGGTGGAAGGAGTACCCATATTCTATTCCCTTAGATTGTGTTTAGAAGTTTACTTGCTGAGTACCGTCTGATTTGGTACTCATCCATTGCTTCTACATTTTTGTAGGTTACGAGCCCGAATCTTCGTGATGCTTCCTATTATCTTCTTTTCCGAGGTTTCCTGTGGAGATTTGTGAGGTAGTTGTTTGTCATCTCAGCGAACCTTCTTACTCCTGTTTATCATTTTGTTCTACTTGAGAAACAACATCATTTGAGACTTACGTATTTTCTTTCAATTCTATTGTATTATATTAGAGGCTTGTGCTCGTGAGAACAAGGTTTTGGGGATTTAGTTAACTTGTTATCCGCATTAATAATTGTTATTAAACTTCTATTTTTATTTTATTTCCGCACTTTATCAAAATTGTTGAGTTTTAGGCTGACTTGTCTTGGTGGGATAGGACGAGTGTCATCACATCCATTTTTGGATTGTGACAAATTGGCATCGCAAGCTATTTCGGATGCACCTTAGAAAATTAAATAAAGTTAACTATTGCAGGTATATTTTGGCATTCAATAAAATAAGGCTATTTTTTTTATAGAAGATGCATATTGAATATAAAATGCAACTTTTAATTAGTGGTCCATGATCAATGTTAGAGAATATTAATTTGATAAATCTAATTGGACTTGTATTTTAGATATTTAGAAACATATATAATATTCATTAAAAACACCTATAATCAAGTGAACAAAATTAATTTGATATATGTGCAATGCAATTTCTTCTATCGTGACATTATTTCAACTATTGGACGTATAAAAAAAATCTGTTTTGAATGGGACTAAATCATGTTAATAGAGTCAATAAGACTTCCTTTCTATTTAGACCGATGCTGATGTCTTTGGAGACAACTTTTATGATAATTTTGTTTAGAAAGGTTGAAGAAGAAAATTTATTTAAAAAAGCATGTTTAAATAAGCCACAATTTTTTTTTATCATTTAAATAATTTTTTACCCAAAATATATGCAAAATTGAATTGACTCAAAGAAAAAAAATTTAAATAGTACATGTCAATGAAAATGGATAAATAATTACATTAACAACTTTTAATTCAAAATTTATATATATTTATATAAATTACCTTAACTACTTTCAATTCAAGAAAATAAGAAATAGTTGTTTTCCTTTAAGAAGTGTCTTTCCAATCTCATTAATTTTAAATTTATGTAGTTGCAAGAAATTAAGAAATAGTTGTTTTCCTTTTAGAAGTGTCTTTCCAATCTCATTAATTTTAAATTTATGTCGTTGCAATCTTAAGATAAATGTCAAAGTATCATTATGTTGAATAGCTAAAAACTCTCCGTCCACCTTCTTTTAAATAAAGTATGAAATTAATATCAAACCATCAACTAATTAAAAGGAATATAGGGAGAAGGAACATCTATTACAAAAGGTTAAAATCATTAACTATATTCATAAACTATATATTAACTATATTTATTATTTATATATTAATTTATTTGGATTTGAAAAGTTATTAATAATTGTAATTGTCATAAAATCATGATGTAGAACTTAAAAGTTGTAATCAGTTGAGAAGTTATAATAGATAGACGTGAAAAGTTAGAATTTATTTGAATTTGACATGTCACTTTTTCTCTTCTCCTATTATATAATATATAGATAGACGTGAAATTCAAATTTGAAACAACATTTTATTGTTGAGGATATAAATCTATTAATAGAACTTTTCAACATTAAAATTTTGATTATTTTGAAATTTTAAGAAGACACAAAAATCATATCATGTTAAAAAAATAAGATGAAGAAAATAATCAAACTAACAGAGATGGAATGTAATTACAACATATTTTGGGTTAAAATAACATGCTTTTGTAAACTGTAGATGCATGTCAAATCTTATTCAAAGGTTACTTCTTCACTTCTGTTTAATACATATTTTGGACTCGATTAATAATAAAATAAATACTTTTAATAATTTTAATTTAAGAAAGAGTTATTAATTATTGTTATTGGGCAAATGAATACTACAAGAGGAGAATTTCAAGTTTTTATCGTTATAATTTTTCATCATCTTTATCCTTATTAATTCAAAAGTGAATATCTTTTCAATTTTTATCCTTATTCACATCCTAAATATTTGAGGTTAGAATTTGAAGTAAAATATTTTTAAGAGACATGAGATATTATAAATATCATTATTATTAAAATTATTTATTAGTTATGCTTTTACCATAATTTTTTTTTATGATTTTTAAAAATATATTTCAGATTGACTAAATAGCTAAAAGAGGCCAGTAAATATGACAATAACTAATAACAACTTATAATTGTGAAACTGTAACATGACTAAAAAAATATTAGTTCAAGCTCAATTCCTTTAATAGTTATATAATGAGTGTTCATGTCATATGATATGAGAGGACTAACAATTTTTTAAACAAATAAAAATAGCTTTTGATGGTCTTGTAAGAGAAATTGCATGTACATCCAATGTTAGATGCAAGAGTGGAGTTTATAACTGTTTTCAAAAAACTATATTTTTTATGTTTAGCTTTATTTATATAACAATTAGAGAGGTAGAACTGTAGAAGAGTTCTAGAAACTTGATCAATTTGAAATGAACAAAGAGTTGCGATATATTGTTGTACTCAATTTTTAATTAACCATTAACATAAGGAATCATTATTAAGATAAAAATATTTTAAAATTATATAAGAAAAAATAAAAAATGAAGAAACTATTTCGTTTACTAGAACTCTCTCCATTGAAAGAAAAATAAATAAATTTTTTTTTCATATTTTAGTTTGAGAGAGAGTTACACGCACATTTTCTTAATTAATACATTCTTATTATATATTATTAACCAAGGAATATTTTTGGAATGTTTGTATAAGAAATATATACTTATAGTATTTATTTTTATAAAAATGTTATTTGATGATTGTGTGTATGCATTTAAGTCATCGACAAACACTTAAAGTTGTCTGCATATTTCACTTGAATAGCTCAATTAAGGTTTGTACCTATTAAACACTTTTATTGTTCAAAATGAATATCTATTCAACATTTTTCGCTGACATGGCAAAGAAAGTGCACCATACATATATTGAGCGCGTGAGAGGGGCAATTTAGCTAAAAAAAATTAATCTCTTTCATCTTCTTCTTTCTTTAGGAATAACTTTTTACGAGAAAACGACCAAAATAGTCCCTGATATATAAGGGTTGGAGATTTTTGGTCCTTTATATATATCATGTTATTGAAATAGTCTTTAATGTATAGAAAAAGATGACTATTTTGGTCTTTAACCTAAAACTAACCATAGAAGTAAAAATTTCTGTTAAACTTAACATGACTATTTTGGTCTTCTTTCTTTCACCACCATTAGAGGCGATGCTCCATTTTCAGTTCACCCACTTGTCATATTCTTGTAAAAAAAATAATTACATACTACACTCATTTGTTAGTTTCCCTCTGAAATAATAATCCCCAGCAATTCCCATTTTTAGACGCAAAAAAAAACGATCCACTAAAATAAATATAAACTAAGTAAATTATATAAAACACTCAATTTCACTTTTACGAGATCTCCATAAGTAAACTCTTTTCAAGTTTTAAACAACTATTCTCTCTTGTTGAAGGGATCTATGAGAAGAATATAGTTTTTTTCTTATTTTGTCATTTTTAAGATTAATAACTTTTTTATGTATTAATTTTTTATTTCGTTGTTGACATTAAAGGGTGAAAACGTAATGGATAAAGGTGGAAAATAGAATCTTAAAATATATTCTTTGAGATTTGAAGTGATTTTTGTGTGTCAGTTCTTTTTTTTTTTTTTGGTAAAATTTGATTTAAAAAAGAAGAAGAAGGTAGTGGAGAGAAGAATAAATCAATTGAAAATTGCAGGGAAGAAAGAAGATGAGGGAGAAGGGGTTTGTCATGTGGCAATTTTATGAGACCCATAATTAAGTTTAACAAAAAATATCACTTGTATAGTTAGTTTTAGGGTTAAAGATCAAAATGGTTATATTTTTATATACATTAATGACTATTTTAATAAGGTAATATATATATATATATATAAAGGATCAAGAATATTCAAGCCCCATACATCAAGAATCATTTTAATCATTTTCTCAACTTTTTACAAACCTACCACCATTTCCGACATTTCAGAAAAACGGAATCTTGATTAACTAAAATAACTTAATGAGGGATGAGAAAAAAGAAAACTGAACGAACAGAAATGCAAAAAAAAGTAAAATACAAAAGAATCATAAAGTTAGCTAGTGAGATCAGTTACTTCATCACTTAGATCCGCCTTTTTCAAATGATCACCTAATCAAAAGAATCTCAACTAAACAATTACAATGAGTAAACTCTACTAGCAATTACACTAGACCCACAAAAAGAAACAACTAAAAAGATCCAAAACAAGCTGAATTGTTGATTTTAGGACTCGGTGGACGGTGGGTATTGCAGAAAATTGAATCTTGATTAACAAATTTCACTTGTAACTCCATTTTTTCCGGCCATGGTGTATAAAAATTCATAATTTTCTAGCAAAATATTATTCATCATCCTCGTACCAAATTAAACGGAGAAGAAGGTTACAATTGAAAAATAGATTGAGGAGTGTTAAAGTTGGGATGACTGTAGATGGAAAGGAGGGATTGGCCGTGGGTGGGTGGGGTTTTTTTTAGAAAATTCTTTTTTTTAATTAGTTAAATAGACTAAAATAATTGTTTTTTAAAATTTCATTTTTTAAATAATTTTTTGGACTAAAATGTCAAATGTCATCATTTAATTCATCACATCGCCATGTCATTGCGAGTGTATTACACACATCTTATATTTTTGGTTGATTATCAAAAAAATATAAAATAGATATTAATTTTAAGGGGCATAGGTGTTCAATAGGTACAAGTTTTAATTGAGATGTTTAAACGAATTATGGAGACAACTTTAAGGGGCCGTCGATAACTTAAGTGGTTAAGCCTATATAAAATGTGTGTTATTAAGCACATTGCATTGAAAACAAGAGGGTAATTATATTTTTATAAAATCAAAACAGTGTAATGCATTCAAACAATTAAATATTTTTTAATAATCTAGGCACAACACGCGAACACGTATACTAGTTATAAAATAATAATCTCCTTACAATTAGGGTTTAAACTAAATAACTTTAAGAATATCTATGCACATATGAATTAAAATATATCTTAGTTAATGTTTGCCTTTTTCATTGTCATGAAAGCGTATAAGGTGGTGTTGTCAGAGATAGTATGAGTGCTCTTATTATGGCCTACTCCATTCCCTTGGGTGCTGGAACCAACAACTGGGCATGAGGATTGCGCTCGTTGCGGGACTTAACCCAACACCTTATGGCACGAGCTAACGACAGTCATGCACCACATGTGTCCGCGTAATGTGATACATTTTTATGATGAAAGATTCTTATTTATTTATTTGATTTTTTTCTCATTATATTTAATTATTTTATTTTTAAAAAATTATATCCATAACTCACACTTTTTCATCTTATTTTCTATGCTCGTCTTATTTAATTGTTTTGATTCTTTTTCTTTTGCCTTAAAATTAATATAATTAATTCACATTCAATTTAAAATTTGAGTATAGTAGATTATTCATAAAATTAAGCCATAATTTTTTTCTTTTCTACCATACTAGTATTCGTACCCGCACAACACGGATAATATTATTTAAATACAAAATGTCTAAATCATATAATTTGACTTATTTAAACAAATTAGATTATAGAGATTTAGTAAAATCACAATTGTCATTTCATTATTATATTAACCATTTATATCGTTCAAAACATGTTAAGCATCATTATTATATTAATATTTCACTTAATAATTTGATGTCCTCACCCATTGCTGTGACACACATATACATATATACACATAAATTGATAAATATTGTATAGATTTGCACCCATATTCAAGACTGTAAAGTTTATCATATATTCCAGCATAGTAATTTTTCAATTGCACATATAAAAGCATTTTAATATATGTGAAGATATGACCAATAAGAATTCTATAATAAAAATCATGTTAGTATTTATGATCTGTATTAAAAATTAACAAAGAAATAATGAATTAAGAAAGCATTATATTAACTTCAATAAAGTTGAATAAAAATAACATACAATTCTAAAAAACATTAATTATAGTAAAAATCATCAAATGTTACATTTGTAATCCAAAAAAAACACAGAAACTCATTTGATCTAAAAAAAAAATAAGTAGAAAATATCTAAATTTTTATCTTACTATAATCACAACCATTATAAAGGACTTTTTTTAGTTAAACCAACCATTATATAAAACATAAAAGCTATTTTGATTTAAAAGTAGTTAAAATAAATTAATTCAAATAAATAAATAAAAAACTCTAGTATTATTTTTATGGATTGCTATGTATGAGTGTTAAGTAGATAACATTTGTTTAATAGAAGTATTCAACTCAAATACTTATTCTATATGAGTCTTAAAAATAATCGATATGCAAAAAGACACACCATATGAATATTATAAATTAAATAAATAATGAATTAAGAAAGCATTATATTAACTTCAATAAAGTTGAATAAAAATAACATACAATTCTAAAAAAAACATTAATTATCGTAAAAATCATCAAATGTTTATAAAATAACTAATTACATGGTTTATAATCTGTTTAGGCAAAGCAATATAGGCAATATTGGCTATATATTACTTACAATCCTAGAGTTTCCATTGTACAAAAATCTGCAAAACACAAAAGAATAAAGTTAATTAATAGAACATTTTTAGATTTTTACTAAAAAAAAAAGTAAAATACCAAGAAATTCTGTCAGATAAATTAATCTCAATTACAAATGTAAATCAGATAAACATAGAAACTCATTCGATTTAAAGAATTTAAGTACAAAATATGATAGAAACAAATCAAATTGAATTAAAGGAACTAAAAAAATCATAATAAGATATTATAGATCTAAAAATATCGTCATAATGTGTAGAAGATTTTCACTTTGATAAATATTGTTCTTCTTCTTATTCTTGGACTTTCACCCCCAAAAAAGATGACTATAAGAAGAATGAAAATAATAATTCAATAAATAACATTACACATTTGAAGAAGAATAGACCCATTAATTTTTTTGATTGAAATTTATTTATGTATATATAGAGAATAGAGATAATGGGTAGAACAATTTTAAGTAACAACTTTAAATTCAAATTCAAAAACAACTATTGTTAATTAAAATAAAATTACGTGGGTATCAATATGAAATAGACCACATGAATTTGTTTAAAATGATAATGCAAATTGTAATCACTTCTAATAGTCAAGTTATTCCCTGCGCATGATCACCGTGTTTCTTAAAAAAGTTAAGTGTGTGAAAATATTTTGCAGGGACACCCCATCCCTATTTGAATGTTTCAAACGGTTTGTTGGTTAATGTACATGAGAGATCATGCAAAGAAAAATGGGAGAACAGAATCATGTTTAAATAATTACATATTTATTACTAAATTCTTAAATAGCGTTTTTTTTTTCAATTTTCTTTTTCAAATATTCTTTTTATTCCTAATTTTATGGAGCATTATCTTAAAAATGTAGTGTGACATATTCTTAAATTCAGTTTTACTTAGGATTTTTAATATTTACTTTTTGTTACAGATTCTCCTTCAACATATATATATAGTGTATAATTAATTTAAATTTAATTACCCAATTTTCATATTTAATTGTGTTCACATAATTTGAAATTCCAATTATGTTATTAATTAACATATCATTTAGTTTAAATATTTACTTTGAAAAAATTGATAACTTCTCACCAAAAAAGAGTCCTAAACAATTATGTTTTATTTTTGCTATAAAGAATGAGTAGCTATGGAAAGTTATTTTATTTTTTGTTATTTAAATGTATTCATTCCCCGCAAATAGAGTCCTATACTGCTCAAACTTTCCGCAAAATAAATTCCTAAGTGCTTAAATAATTTGGATTTTTTTTTTTGCTATAAAAAATAGTGTGGAAAGTTAGTTTAAATATTTAATTAAAAAATTTGATAGTTTTTCACAAAAATAGAGTCCTCGAAAAATATGTTAGTTAAAATTTATTTCTAAGTTTTAAAAATTAGTGTCAACAATCTGCAATTTTCTTTGCTATAAGGGAGGAGTAAATTAATTATAATCATTTTGATTAATAATTGTATGACTTTGAATTTCGAAGAAAACCTTAAAAGAAAAAGTTAATAAATTATATCTTAATTTAATAGTTTTTTTAATTAGTGGGCAGTTCTCCTATTTACTTATTTAATCATTTAAAATGCCTTATACAGAACGTGTTTTTGATTTTCTTTTTTCATTTCTATTTTTTTTAAGTTATAAAGTAATAGAATTCTTTTAATAAAAGTTAATTTAAGTAACTTTTAAAACTATTAACTTTTTTTTTAAAAATAAAATAAAATATATTTTATTGTATAATCCTGTTACATGTAATTATCAATATCAATTTGTTTTTTTTTTAAAAGTAGGACTTTCAAATAGAATTTCTTCTCAACTATCACCAGTAAGGTAAAACGTTGGAATAGCAAACGACATAAATTACTAAATTAACTTCATGTTTTTCTAACACTTTCCTCATCCTAGACAATCATGTCGAAAATCAACACAAACAATGTGAAATTGTCCAAATAAATTCAAAGTGAGTAAAAGATAGCCAGTTTACTTAAAAAGAAATTCGTCAAACTGCTTCATGAAATTTATCCTAAAATACTCCTTATAATTTTTTCATCATTGTTCACCTTCGTATTCATAATTCAAAAAATAACTACAATTACATGCAATTATATAATAAAAAAAAAATGAAGAAATCAAACTACATCACTATTTTCACTAACAAAATTTACCTTTGTATCAAACTGATATGAATGACACTGCTCAGTTACATCACCAAGAAATCACTTAAACTCAAGTCATTAACCTCATCATAAACGAGAATAGTTTTGTAAATAATAGATTTTATGAAAAAGTGGGTTGATAGAATTGTGGGCAATAGTTTTTTTTTTTTTTGGAAGATGTCGTGGTTATTTTTATAGGATAAGGTTAGTTACTTGTGTTTTGAAATTCAAATTTTAAATTAAAAATAGGAGATATTTTTTTATTTTAAATAAAAAGAATAGAAAAGAGTTATATTAATTGTGGTAACTTTCTAATTTAAAAAAAAATCATTTAAAATATCTATTGGTTTTTTCAAATTTTAAAATTAACATTAAAATTTAATCTGTTTTTTAAAATAAAAAATAAAAAGAATAGAAAAGAGTTATATTAATTGTGGTAACTTTCTAATTTTTTTAAAAAAACGTATCTATTGATTTTTTCAAATTTTACAATTTAAATTTAATAACTAATGCAAATTAAAATTATTTTAAATTTTAAATTTTTAAAACTAAATAATGGAGAATTTTTGTGGTGCTGACATGCGTCACTTTTTCTTCTCCTATTATATTACCCTTTTATATAAGCCAACAACGTAGAGGACCAACACAACATATATTGGTTGTACAATAAGCTTTATAAAGTGTACAATAAATTTGGGGTTATTTTATTGGACATTGATTTGATGCTCTTTCTCTGTCAACACGTTTACACTGATTATTTTTAAAGCAAATTATTAGTTTTGGACTACTTTTGTTTCTCCTATTTTGTTCTCCATTCTCTTTCACCACTCAGAGCCAAGTTGGGTGATTTCTCAATTTCTTCTTCACTGATTTATTCTTTAGTCATGCTCTCTATTTTCTCTCTCCCGTGATATCTATATTCAACTACATTTAGTTCCTATGGATTTGGTGTTGTTTCAATTGCATAAATTAGGATTTTGATTTTGGTCTAATATCCGTGAGAATCTTTTAGGAAGACAAAGATTATTGTGAAACAGAAATGAGAATCTAAAATGTCGTATTTTTATGAAATTTCCTGAGTATTTGAATCTTTTCTTAACTTATTTTTCACATGCATATCTTTATTGACTGTTTTTGTGTCAATTTTATAGTCGTCAATGGCAATAAGAAAAACTCAAAGAGAATAGAGGAAGGCTATGTCAACTACATTCCTAAAGGTCAGTAATGCATTTATATTTTATCAACTATTTTTGATGATTTAGCACTAACAAAGAAATATCGTATATCATTCAATTTATTCATGATTGAAAAGGAAAATGTTCATTTCTTATCTTTTTACTTTTTGACGATTTAGCAGTAGCTGCACTGCACTTCTTAGCCCTTTGTGCTTATACTTTTTCCTGATGAAATTGCAAGACTTATTTTTAAATTTATGGTGAGTGTATTTTCTATTTAACTTATAGGTTAGTGTAAATCAAGTAAACAATAAGGTGCCGTTGAAATTACAACCTTTCATCAAAATTTGGAGAGATTCGAAACAAGTTCTCGAGTCAATTATTTACTTATAAAAGTTGCATAATTTACCTTTTTTTTTTTTTAAATTGTTGCAGAGATATTCTTCTTCTTGCGGTTTCAATTATAATTCAACTGGAGGATCTTTAGGAGTTGCCATGGTTAAGACAATGGTTGTCAAAATATAGTGACAGGTTTCTACTCAATCAAGGTCTATCGAAGGTGATTGTTTCTCACATTTTTTCTATTAAATGAGTTGTATTAGTGGTTCTAGGTCGTTAAGATTTTGTACTTTCATGTCGCTATTGGAAGTTCTCAAGCATTACAAACTATGCCTAAAATTTAAATAATTGAGAAAAGATATATTGTTTTATCAGGAATAGGTTGTTGTTGATCATTAAGTATATAATCTTATGTAAATACACTGTAAAGGATTAAGAAAAGGAAGAATAAAGTGTTCTAGATGATGAGAAATATGTCATTAGAAGTAAAATGCAAGAAACTAAATGTACCGTCTCTTCCTATGAGTCAACGACTTTTGGCAGAGCACTTTGACGTTGAAGTAGTAAATGATGCAATTGACGCAACTCTCATACTTAAGGCAATGTAGGTTAGTGAAAACATTGGTCTAGAAGGACAAACAACACCTTCTGCTTATGATGAACCACTTTCAGTATCTCAAAAGCATTCATTTATAGTGGACATAGTTTTTCTTTTGGTTGTTTGTAGGTACAGATGCAGAGTTAAACTAGCCCTTTTGTGAGTTTGTGGCCTGTTCTCTACATCTTGCAAAATGGACAGTGTGAGATATCTCAACCATGTTGTAGATAGGAGAATCAAAGCCATTGATTTAATATGCTTCGACAGAGGTACTACATATAATTGTTGGTATAGTTATATAACCCCCACAATAGTTGCCAACTATTTACGCCTCTTGCTGGTTGACATTCTTCAGTTTTCTTCTTTCCCTTTTGTGTTATCTCCATTGCAACATATGTACAACAAGAGTTTTTTACAGGTTTTGAAATTTGCATTGATTACTTCGCATAAATTTTCACCTCATTTCAAACTTAAAATTAATTAATACCAGAATTTTCTATCGGTACTAAAAGCGAGTTTGAAAAGAAAATGTAATTGTTTTGATTTAATTTTTTTCTGCAGAACATTTTGTTATCCACTTTTAGGGAATAATGATCACTCCAGTTGACTTATGAATGTGGATCAAGTTTCAATACCTACACCCATGCAAATTCATGTTAAAATAATAGTTACATTATGTGTCTGAATTATTTTCCTGGTCTTTCATCTAATTTGGTAAAGTTTGTCTTTTTTTGATACGATACTTGAAGAAGTTAGCTACTCAAACATGAGTTACTGTGACTTGTTCGATATGAGCTAAACTTCAAGGTTTAAAATCTTAGCTTTTGTTGTGATGCAAGAGCTGAGGCCAAATTTTGAGGATTGTGGATACGTTTCTAAGGTAAACACCACTGAAATGTCACCTAAACTGTCATGCACAAGTATAATCTCTGCATGACGATCTTGTGTTACTGTGTCATATCGTGACTATTACTGTGTTAAGAGTTCTTAATTTCCTGGACATTCTCTTTTAGTTTCATGTCATGTTTGATTGTTTGTAGTGCATCCAAGATCATTATTTGTATGCATAGTAATTGAATAGAAAGTTCCTGTCAAATCTTTAAAGTTGCATTTTGTACATTCATGTCTGATGCTGATTTAAATCCTTCTAACGATACAATAACATATTATGAGTTATGAAGGTAGAGAGGCTATTTCCGATAAGACAATCCTTCTAATGATATATTTAGAAAATTTAATTATCTTTTATTAAATTTTAACTATTGAAAAATGCTAAAACTGTTTGAGTGATTTACTTGCATCAAATACTATAAGTGCACACATGCTTCATTTGCTACGTAGTGCCGACACATTTATGATCAAATTTAATCAGCAACATTCCACTTTAACCTCACAAACTCCACTAATAAGTACCACCACATCTTTTCCTTCAATCAACCATAAACTACCAAAAACAGAAAAAAGCTCCCATCCATAGGTCACCAACAACCACCACACAAACCCTACATCTGAGGCCTTGAATCAATTTGCACAGTCGGTGGCTCGAGATTTTGGTTAGCTTTTTTAGTTCCCGTTTAAGATTTCATCAGTATTGTCACTCCTGTTTCGCTCAATGGTCTTTTAATTGTATAAATTTTTATCTAAGTGATCAAATGAGGTCCATTTCTTTCACTTCTCTGTGAGATACTCACCCACTTCACTCATTTCATTTCCTATAAATGGATCAACTTGCTTACTATTTGTTATATGGTCTGCTTCTATTGATCTTTTTCTCAAGCATACATCCCTTTTGTTTTAATTGTGCCTTGGGTTAGTTGCTTCTCTATGCTTTACCTTCTCTGCTGTGTTTTATTTAATCTTGTGATGTGTTTTTTTTTTTAAATCCTCGATTATTAATATAAGTCCTACAAGCTTACTTTTCCACGTACGATCAAATGACATCTAACGAATGGTGTGATTCAAATTATGTGTGGTGATCCTATATTGCATAATTATTCAATAGCATTTGAAATACCACATGCGTTATCTTGACTCTTATTGTTCTTGTAAAAACACCATCAGACAATGGTTTGAGAGATGGTTCAGTGTCCCTTAGGGAGCATGGCATATAATGCCACTTTGCGGCATATGTAAGCACTCTCTTCCTCTCTTTTTTTTCTTCTATTAGGTTTTCTTTAAAGCTTGCTAGGTGTATAATAGACATTTATGTACATGGCTTTTAGCATCCTTCGTTATTGAAGTATGTGAAAATAGACTATGCTTTTACCCGGTCTTCCACATTTTCGAGCAAGAAAATTCATAACCGTTGGTTGGTTTTAAAATCTTATATTTCATATTTGCAGGTTGCATGTCATAAGAGAAGAACTTCAAGAGGTTTCCATTTACATGCGTTTGAGATTTCAAATGGAGATTGGTTTGAAATGGCTCAAAACAGACTTAGTATAAGTTTAGAAGGTGAATTATATAATTTTCAAAATGCCAAGTTTGTGTAATTATATTTCAAGTGATGATATGTGAAATGCATTTTGTATACAATATTATAGTTGAAATAATGATAGGTGAAATACCTTTTGTATATATTTAGCTAAAATAAATAACTTTATTAATCATATTGGGCCCGTGCGATGCACGGGCTTGCCTTGCTAGTATAGATAAATTAGAAGAGTCAGTCACTCTGTTGGTATCAACATGTGTGTGCTTTATGTCAAATTTCAATTTAGAAAGGATATTATCGTCATTTTCATTAACTGCTCAGTTCTCAATATTGTGCCATCTGATTTTGATTGCCACCACATTGTAACACGTGGCTATGCACTTCCTTTTCCTTTCCTCTTTTCTTGTTTTTGAATTTTAATCAATTTCTATCCGGTACTTTTTGTTGTAATAAGTAAAGGGGAAAAGGAGATATGAGAGTGTTTTTTTTGTTCTTCAATGCGAAATTTGATTCTGAATTTTGGATACTCAAGTGAACTCAAATTTCAAAATCACCCTTTGTTTTTTATTGTTCATAGATATTTTGTTTTCCACAATTGTTCGTCTTCAAGCTTCTCCCAATACTCATTTTCATCTTCAATCTTCTCCAAGTACGCTGCAACTTTGAGGTAATTTTTTGTTGTCCTTCTGAATTCCTCTTCAATTTCTTTTTTAGATTTGATTCATGAAATTCTAATTTTCATATGTTATTTTTCTTGATTTTCTTGTGGGCTTCAATTATGAGTTGATGTAGTTTGATATCTGAGAAGAATCCTAAATGACATAATGAATATTCAAAGACCCATTAAAAAACAAACGGAATAGGACCAAAATACCCTGAACTATGCGAAAAGGTCTAAAAAACCCTTCATCCACAAAAATATCTTTCTAATCATCTTTTTTGTCTAAAAATATCATTTCATTCACCTTTTTGGCTCGCTCATACCTTGAAACTAGCAACCCTTTCTTTTTTTTTCTTTTTTTAAATGTTATTATGTTTCATTTTCTTATTAGATGAAATAAATTCCCCATCTCTATTAGATTTTTTCCCATAATTTAAAAAATTCAAAAAAACTAGTAATTTTTTTATTTGCTATAGCTTTTTCTTTTTAATTTTTTAAGGTCATGAAGAAGATATATTATTTTGGTTTAAATAAATTATGAGAAAAATCTATAAAAACTTTTTAAGTAATTTTTTTTTTTTTTTGCACCTTCCTTTCTGTAAATTAATGTTATGGTAAAAATAAAGAAAACTATTCAAATTTCATGAAATGAAAATTAAAGAAAGCTAATACGGTATTAAAAAAATTACTTTGATTCTTACAAGATTGATTTTCTTTTTGTCTAAATGGAATATAAGTATGTGCAGCAATATTTTTGAAATTATCGAAATATGTTTTGTTGTAACTTTAGATATTTTTAAAAAATTCTTTGTATATTTTTCTCCATAATTGATCCAATTCAAAATAATATACCTGCTTCATGTCTTCCAAAAAAAATAAGCTACAACAAATACATAAAACAATTAGTTTTTTCAAAATATCTTTTAATTTTTTCCTCATAATTTATCCAAGTCAAAATAATATTCTTCTTCGTGACCACAAAACAAACTTTAAAAAATTATAGCAAATATAAAAAAAAAAACACTAGATTTATTAATTATTATTTTTTGGGTCTTGAAGAGTAGAAAAAATCTAGTAGAAGTGGGTTATATTACCTCCAATAAGAAAATGGCACATAATAAATAATTTTTTAAAAATAAAATAAAGAGAGGATTGTTAGCTTCAAAGGTATAAATGAGCCAAAATATGAATGGAAGAGTATTTTTAGATCAAAAGATTAATAGAAGAGTATTTTTAGACCAAAAGATAAGGGTATTTTTACACTTTTTCCTATAGTTCAAGAATATTTTTTTGCCCTTTTTCGAAAAGCAAAAAACAAATCAATCACAAAAAAATAAAACGAACCAAACTTCAATATAATATATGGTTGCTTATGGAGATTTGGTACTAAAGGTAGGAAAACTGAGCACGGACCCGACAAATTAGATTATGATACATTACTCGATTTTAAGACCATTAAGTTTATAAAGAACTGAATTAGCTTTTTGGATTATCTTTCAATTTAACGCAGAAAAAAGGAAGAGACGAAGTTTTATCCCCATCAGCTTGCACTTGAATTATTTTCATATCCATATGTTTCTAAGCTATTCCATAGGAGCAGAGTTTTACCCTGTGCGTACCCAAAGGATAGCGATCGCGAATTTCCCTTGTCATAAAAAAAATAAAATATTGTGTCTAAAATTTTTTATTTGGATGGTAAGAAGTTCACTTTATTTGCAGTTTAGGAAGTATGGAATTAAGAGGGACTCTCTTTTTTTTACAAGGGTAGGAAGTTTGAAGTAGTGTGACAAAAATCTAATCTTTAAGTCTCTCATTCTTCCATATTCATCTTATTGCTACTCTGTTGTTGGAAATCTGTTTTAGTTATTGAAGAACCAACTCGCAACTACAAATTGTCTCAATTGATATATACTCCCTTGATTCTAGAACATTGTTTCAAGATTGGAAATGCAATTTCTTTGAAGTGGTAGAAGTGATTATTTGAGCATTTAATTTCATTATTTATAAGGTAAAAAACTTGCTCCAATTTGCAATTCTAATTTCTTTTTCTTTTTATGTTTGTGCATTGTTGCCATCAATTGTAACTTCATTTAACAGTATAGAAAAGTCAACTGATGATAAGCTTGATTTGTGTTACAAACTTCATCTTCTCGAGGATACAAACACAACTATCTACACAGTTTAGTTTTTGAAGCTGCTTTAGAGACGACAATAAATCAATAACTACTCCAAATTTAAGAAATTGTACTAATTAAGGACAGTTGTAGTACAAATAAATATGAATATTACTAACTTATTGTTCATGAAGCTAAGTAATAGCTTAATAGTGGCATGGGAATAAAAAAATTTGTTTTCTATTTTCCCCCCCTCTCGTTATTATTAACTAGTAATTGGAATTATGTATATTTATTCTACATATATAGTGATGATTACACTTTGCATAAGATTGGATGATTTTTTGCTTTTATGGCCAACTTGAGTTAATTGTGGTGCCAAATCGGTAAAGAAATTAAAACTTGCTTTCAAAACAACCCATTACTAAAATTAGTTTATATGGCCCCAAGCGAACCTTTGCCCTGACTCAACTCTCAATGGAAGACTTACTCAACAATAAAGGAAACTCAAATGTAACTCAACTCATAAAGACATCATTACTAAAATTAGTTTAACTCAATGTAGTCTGAAATACTCAATAAAATAATTGTTCAACTCAAGTCTTTAAACATCACAAAGTAAATAAAAAAGACTCCTCAACTACTACTATCTATGAAGCCTCTAATAACTATGATAGACGTCGGGACAAGACCCACAACATCTTAATAAGACTGAAAATAAAAGCGAAATCCTTCGGAAGCAAGGAGGCTCACCAAAGCAACTCTGGAACTGCAAATGGTATCAACGGAGCGCCTGTTGTCGTTGATGACCCTGGTTACCTGTATCTGCATCATGAAAGATGCAGGTCAAATGGCGTCAGTACATGGAATGTACGAGCATGCAAGGGAAACTCTAAAGCACAGCCATAAGCTTGAACTGATAAAAAGGAAGAACATACTCACCTCAACTCAACTCAACTCAACTCAAAGATACTCAAACTCAGAAGTACTCAACTCAGTTCAATATAAAGCAACAATAAAGATGCATTATAGAGAAAGCTTTTAAAACAGTAGATAATAACTCAAATGTATTTAAAAACATACAAAAGTCCAAATTAGGTCGTTATAGGTCAATAACGATTGGAAAATATTTGTCGTCATCGGTCGCTAAAAGCTTCGTCGTTGAAAGTTAACGACCGGATTTAAACAGTAGATAATAACTCAAATGTATTTAAAAACATACAAAAGTCCAAATCAGGTCGTTATAGGTCAATAACGACTGGAAAATATTTGGTCGTCATCGGTCACTAAAAGCTCCGTCGTTGAAAGTTAACGACCGGATTTTGAATTCGGTAAAGTTAACGATCGAATTTTGAATCCGGTCGTTAAAGATCCTTTAGCGATGGAAAAAATTCCGGTTGTTATCTTTCATTTCAACGACCGGTTTACCCTACGCTAATTGTTAAATTTTCCTTCGCTCATGCTCATTCAATTATTTGACAATTTCCCTATCCTACTGAGAAATTTTAACACACATAATTAGATAAAAATTTAAAATTTTCACTATAGTAATTGTATAGTAACTATTATTTCAAAAACTAGCATACATGTGTGTATATACACATACACATCCAAAAATATATCAAAATAACCCACATTCATATAAAATTACATTGTTAATTACAAAGAAAAGAGGAATCACATCACTAAAATATATGCCCCTTACCAATTGTACGAAATTAGTTTTAGCAAATTCTGAAAATGAGAAAATAAAAATATAGCATATGTACAGCTGGTGCATGTGGATTAATCTTGGTGGCACATCCAGCAGAATGAACATTCCATCTCTTTCATTTGTAAGAGTTTGGATTTCTTTGGTCATGACTCCCAAATTCACTTGCTCCAGCCGTGGCGTACTTTTGAGTCATTGATCTTGCCTTGTAGTTAAATGCTTGCCGATTGTATTTGTACTCTGTTCTCTGCGAACAATAGAGATTACGAGCACATTACAATCAAACAGGATAGGTTCTAGTATAAGTAACCACAGTACAAGAATATTAACTCACCAAGTCATGCATTAACCCATCATCAGGATTTGGCTCACTTAGTAAGAAACCTATACTTGTTAAGACAGTTGAAATGTTCAAAGATGGCTGCCATGCTCCCTGGTTTATTCACACGACCACCCCTATAAGAATTGCTCAAGAGACGCAAACTTTTGTTAAATTTACGAGAGTTATTATAGAATGGTAGATATCAAATATTGCATGCACGCAGAAAACGGATATATCAGAGATCGAAAAACAATATAATAAACAGGAAAGTTATGGTGTTTAAGTTAAGCCATCATTCTGTAATAAGTGAGTAGTATTTTAGCATGTGAAGACTCTTAAACATTAGTTCCCTATGTGTGAAGTCTAATAAGATATTTCAAGCAGAATGAATACCATTACTTGATCAATAATATAGAAGAAAATTGCTAGAAATATTTCCTACAGAGAAGATTTGACCTTTTGATGCATAACCAGAAAGCATAAGCTATCAGCAGTTGTGACCATTGTCATAAGATAGAAAGAAATTGATTTGACTAAAATTCGTGCATACAACTTTCATCGAGTACGACTTTCCGCAAAATTCTATATGTATCTAAAGCACATAAGGTAGATTCATTTGGAAACCATTAAAAGAGCAAGAGTGCTTGCGTACTTTATTCCTTAAAAGTAAAAAAATATTGTATGGGTGCAGTCTTTATACCTTATTCAGCTCAAACATATTTCATATCTTTCTTCTCTTCCCCTTTCACTCTTCTCTGATCCCGGGTTGGAGCTCCCCTTCATCATTTCCTGAGAAAAAACTTTAATAGTCGCTCCACCCACTACAACTCGAGTTGATTACGATTACCTCATCAAACTATTATTGATCCGCAACAGCGGTGTGGATAAGAACCATAGAGCTTGATAGTGAACGAATTAAACTACTAATTTAAGATGCCATTGGTCAGTAGTGCTTCAGAATAATTAGAAACTGCTTACGACCATGGAGCCATGGGTATATTGCTGGTATACAATGTAACTAATTATGAGTCATATATTAACAACATCATCAACTGGATTAGAAAAATTAAACAACATGCTTCCGACAGTGTCAACAAAATTATGATCGGTAACAAGGCTGACATGGACGAAAGCAAAAGGGTTATTCCTACATCCAAAGGTCAAGCACTTGCTGATGAATATGACATTAAATTATTAAAAACTAGTGCCAAGAAAAATATGAATGTTGACGAGGTTATATTTTTCTTAGGTTGGGATATAAAACAAAAGCTTGCCGAATCTGACTCAAAGGCTTATCCTCACGCCATCAGGATAAATCAACCAGACCAGAGAACAGGATCTTCACAGGGCGCCTAAAAATCAGCTTCTTGTTGTTTTTAATATATTGATAGCAGCAAATGAAGTCAGGATGGGAAAAATATCCTTAAAATGACCATTTTAGTGGGAGGGTTTAACCTTGTGTTTGTTATAACATTCTCACTGTATTTCCCTCTATACAACTATATCTTTCAATATCTATTTGTATTTGGTGGCAGCTCTTAGTATTTGCAAAATTTGATTATTATATGCTCACCAGTTTTTGACTTATATAAATGAAGGGACAAGCTGCATTCAATACCTTATTCAGGAAAATAAGAAAATTAATTTGAAAGTACAAGACAATAGTTTAAAATTTACGAAATTGTTAAGAATACACAAACCTTGAACTCACATTCATCAATGGTGAAGACATATTCAGAGAGAAAGAAGAGTTGTTCAGACAATGAGACAAAAGGCACTTTGAAGAATGCAAAGTGTTTTAAGCCTTGGAATAGTCAGCAGCAACGTAGCACAGATCAAGCCCTTAATACTGATTTAGTCAAAGAAAAGATCTGTGTCGTCCACATCAGTGACTTCAGGAAGTTTCCTTACAAAGCACGTGACAAGCACAAGCTTGGCATAGACAAGGAGTAAAGTTTGTTAGGAAAATTGTGCATAGCCAATAGGAATATTACAAGTAGGATAGAATTTTAACATTATTTATTTTCTTATTATAATACTTGTATATATACTTGAATGATGGAACAGTAATGTAACACGAGAAAATTTCCACATTGTTTCTTGATAAATTTCTACATGGTATCAAAGCAGTGATCAAAATCCTTCCAGATTTATTCAAAATCTGTTCTTTTCTCGTTTGAGCAATGGGTGATCCATCGACAACACTTGCTGCTATAACAACTGTTGCAGGCAGCTCAACATCAACATCCATTGATTCCAATCATCCTTATCACCTTCATCCATCAGATTCACCAGGTATGACACTCATCAACACTCATTTCGATGGAAAGGGTTATCAAGGGTGGAAGAGATCTGTTTTCATTGCTCTTTCAGCCAAAAATAAGTTGGGTTTCATCAGTGGATCTGCAGCAGCACCATCTAGTGATTCTCCAGATCTACAAGTCTGGAGCAGATGTAATGACATGGTTACATCTTGGCTTTTGAATTCACTGTCAAAGGAGATTGCAGATAGTGTCATCTACTCAAAAATTGCTAGGGATCTCTGGATAAGTTTGGAGCAGCGGTTTGGTCAATCCAATGGAGCAAAGCTATTTCACCTACAACAAGAACTCAGCAGGTTAACACAAGGAAATAACAACATTGCAGGCTATTTCACACAACTAAAAAGGTTATGGGATGAGTTGGATTCCCTAAACTCAAACATTAAGTGTGGTTGTGTGTGTGTTTGTGAGGGAAAACAGAAGCTGGAGAAGTCTTTGCAATATGAAAGGCTCATCAAATTCCTTATGGGATTAAACGACACATATTCACATGCCAGAGGTAATATTTTGATGATTAACCCCTTGCCTAACATTAACCTTGCATACTCCTTGATTTTACAGGATGAACATCAAAGGGAAAGCTATATGAATCCTCTCATTCCTTCTGATTCCAGTGCTTTTATGGCTGGAACTGGAGGTTTCATGACTGGGAATAGAAACCAATATAGAGGTGGAAAGCAGGTTCAAAGGACTAATGATGCTAATCAGAAATCTGGAAATCAATTCCCCAAATCTGCATAACCTCAACAGTCACAGAGGTTTCAAAATCAAAAGCTTAAAGGAAGGAGAATGAAATATAACCCTAATGTGTCATGTGATTACTGTGGAAAACAAGGACATGAAGAAATCAACTGTTACAGATTGATAGGGTATCCTGATGATTTTCAATTCACAAATAACAAAGGCTCTCAAGGACAAATTAGAGGAAATGCAGCAGTGTCTATGGAGGACTTTGAAGGAAAACACAACAACTGTAGTGGCAATGCTACACTCAATCAAGGGTACAGTAAAGAGCAATACAATCAATCTATTCACATGTTTAAACAAATGAAGATGGAAGAGTCTGCAGACACAAGTGGAGGACATGCAATTAATGCAAATGCAGTGGCTGGTACAATCTTGAAATACATTGGCTTATGTTTTTCAGTTTTAAATTCTAATAGGATAGTAGACTCAGATGCATCAGAACATATGTGCTATAATTCAAGTTGCTTCACTTTTATGTGTCTTCTTAAAGTCCCTTTGATTATTAATCTTCCTAATTGTCATACCATTCAAGTCAATCATATAGGAACAGTCTCTTTATTCTCAGATGTTGCTATAGAAAATGTTTTATATGTCCCAAGTTTCAAATTCAATCTCATGTCTGTAAATAGATTTTGTCGACAATTTCATTCTATCTTGTTCTTTACATCAAATGAGTGTGTTATGCAGGGCCCTTTAATGAGGAGGCCTCAAGTTTTTGGTGAAGCTAAGGAAGGACTCTATCTACTCCAGCCCAATGTAAAAGAGTCTAGTTTCAATCCTACCAAAGAAGTGCCAATTATGTCAAGAGATGTTCCTAGTTCTAGTTTCTTTCCTTTTAATGTTTCTAGTATGTCTGAGTCTGTCCCTAGTGGAGTTTCTTCTATATGTAGTAGTGTTGTTTCTAATGTAAAACTTTGGCACATTAGATTGGGGCATTTGCCTTTCTCATCAATGAAACATCTCAGTTCTATCTATATTTAGACTAATCTTGATTGTTTTTGTGATATATGTCCTAAAGCAAGACAATCTAGATTGCCTTTTATTATAAGTCCTTAATCTACTAAGGCCAAATTTGACCTTATTCACATTGACACATGGGACCTTATAAAGTACCCACCTATAATAACTATAGGTATTTTCTCACCATAGTGGATGATTATAGTAGAGGTGTTTGGACATATCTGTTGACAACTAAGAGCAATGCATTTTCAGTTTTGAAATGCTTCTTACAGATGGTAGAAAGGCAGTTCAACACTAAGGTGAAAGTGATAAGGTCAGATAATGCTCTGGAATTTGGGGAAAGAGTATAATTAGCCACTACTTACTTCCCAATCTCAAGGTGTAATCCATCAAACTTCATGTGTTGCCACTCCTCAACAAAATGGTGTAGTTAAGAGGAAGCATAGACATCTTTTTGAGATTGCTCGAGCTCTCTTGTTTCAATCTCATGTTCCTATGGTTTACTGGAGAGAGTGTGTTCTCACTGCCACATTTTTTATCAACAGATTGCCTTCTAGAGTCTTGCAGGGTGCTACTCCTTATGATATTTTGTATGAGAAATCACCTTCTTATCAACATCTGAAATGTTTTGGATGCTTGTGTTATGCCAACACTTTAGCTCATGGCAGGACAAAATTTGAACCAAGGGCAAAAGCATATGTGTTTCTAGGTTATCCCAGTGACCAAAAAGGGTACAAGTTAGACCTCACAAGCAAGAAAGTGTTTGTATCTAGGAATGTCTCTTTCGATGAAGAAATTTTTCCCTTTTCAATGGATCCTGCAGATCAACCATCCCACATTTTTCCTATTCCAACTGTTGTTAATGAGGTGTATAATGATTCTGATTTCCTTGCACCTACAGATTCCAGTTTCAACACAACCTCATCTTCTCAGTCAGATCATGTTGTTTGTTCTAATCCTAATTCCCCTTCCACTCCTACACCTACACATGTGACATCAACCTCTCAACCTCCTGCTCATCCTAATATCAGAAGGTCAACCAGATCCAACAAAGGTACCATGCCCAGTCATCTAAAGGACTATTTTTGCAACACCATATTTCTTAGTTCTGTAACTGATTCATGTTTTACTACACCTCCTCAACCTACTGTCCTTTCCTTTGCTGGTCTTTCTCTACCTAATCAAGTCACTCTCCAATTAGTCTCAGACATCACAGAACCTACTAGTTATGTTCAAGCCTCTACTCATCCTGGTTGGGTCAAGGCCATGCAAGAAGAACTTGCAGCCTTAGAATCCAACCATACTTGGGATGTAGTTTGTCTTCCTCTTGGTAGAAAAGCACTTCCTTGTAAGTGGGTTTACAAGATTAAACATCATGCAGATGGTTCTCTAGAAAGGCTAAAGGCACGATTGGTCATTAGAGGTGCTATTCAAAATGAGGGAATAGATTTCAATGAAACTTTTTCCCCCGTGGTCAAGATGACCCCTGTCAGGTGTTTGCTTTCTATTGCAGCTAAAAAGAATTGGGTAGTGTCCCAATTTGATGTGAACAATGCCTTCTTACAAGGTGATTTGCAAGAAGAAGTATATATGAAGTTTCCAGCTGGTCTGTCTTCACCACAGCCTAATTTGGTTTGTAAACTCAAAAGGTCCCTTTATGGTTTGAAGCAAGCCTCTAGGCAATGGTATGCTAGGCTTGCTAGGGCATTAAGTTTCAAAGGTTTCACTGCATCCTTAAACGACTACTCCTTATTTTTTAAAAGAAATGGTGATCTAGTTTCCATAGTGGCAGTGTATGTGGATGACATACAGATTACAGGTGATGATGATGCAGAAATCCAATCCCTTAAATCATTTCTTCATACTGAGTTTAAAATTAAAGATCTTGGTCCTATTCACTATTTCCTCGGCATGGAAATTCTGAGAGAAGATCATGGAATTATTGTGAGTCAACGAAAATATACCTTGGATTTGCTCCAAGAGTTTGATGTCTCTCATCTGTCGCATGTTTCCTCTCCCATGGATCCCTCCTGTAAGTTGTCTGCAGATTCAGATGACTACTTGTTAGATCCTACCATTTATAGACATCTCATTGGAAAGTTGAATTATTTAACTCATACAAGGCTAGATCTATGCTTTGTTGTTTTGACTTTAAGTCAATTTATACAGAGGCCTTGCAATCTTCATTTCACTGCTGGATTAAGGGTGCTTCGTTACCTTCAAAGTAGTCCTACTCAAGGGATTTTCTTGTCTGCTTCTCCTTCATTCTCCATTTCTGCATTTTGCGATGCCGATTAGGCCTCCTGCAAGGATTCACGACGTTCCGTCAGTGGTTTCTTCATCAGTATGGGTGGATCTCCCATCTCTTAGAAATCGAAGAAACAAGCATCAGTGTCTCTTTCCTCCGCCGAAGCAGAATATAGATCGATGAGGAGATTGGTCGCAGAACTGACCTGGTTGACTCGTCTCCTGGCAGATATGTCTATTTCACCATCATTGTCGATGCCAGTGTATTCCTACAGCCAAGCGGCGATGCACATTGCTCGGAATCCAGTTTTCCATGAAAGAACGAAACACGTAGAGCTTGACTGTCACTTTGTTCGACAACAATATCTCTATGGCCTCATTTCTCTCTCCTTTGTTCCCTCCAAAGATCAACCAGCCGACATTCTCACAAAGCCTTTGTCCGCGCCTTCTCACCATCATCTTCTTCGCAAGATGGTATCACTTTGCTCCCCTCCATCTTCAGGGGGGATGTTAAGAATACACAGACCTTGAACTCACATTCATCAATGGTGAAGACATATTCAGAGAGAAAGAAGAGTTGTTCAGACAATGAGACAAAAGGCACTTTGAAGAATGCAAAGTGTTTTAAGCCTTGGAATAGTCAGCAGAAACGTGGCACAGATCAGGCCCTTAATACTGATTTAGTCAAAGAAAAGATCTGTGTCGTCCACATCAGTGACTTCAGGAAGTTTCCTTACAAAGCACGTGACAAGCACAAGCTTGGCATAGACAAGGAATAAAGTTTGTTAGGAAAATTGTACATAGCCAATAGGAATATTACAAGTAGGATAGAATTTTAACATTATTTATTTTCTTATTATAATACTTGTATATATACTTGAATGATGGTACAGTAATGGAACATGAGAAAATTTCCACATTGTCTCTTGATAAATTTCTACATAAATAAATATAAAGAATGATTTGAAGAAAGTTTTTAGTTTTAAAAAAGGGACAAGAGTCTGAAAAATACCTCAACTTTGATCGGATTTGCTGTTGCGATACTAAACTTTCATAAGGACCTATTACCTCCCTAGACTATTTAATACCATACTTTTTACCCCCTGAACTATTTATTAGTGTATTTTAAATGTATATATATGCCCACGTGGACACATTACTATTTATAATTTTGCATTATTTTTTATGTCCACGTGGGCAAATATATATGTTTAAAATACGGTATTAAATAGTCTAGGGAGGAAAATAGGGTCCTCATAAAAGTTTAGTATCGCAACAACAAATTCGATCAAAGTTGGGGTATTTTTCAGACCCTTATCCCTTTAAAAAATATGCAAAGGGTTAAGATGAAACATTGTTTCAAGACATGAACATTAAAATATTTCATTCGAGGAATCACCATGATCGCGATAAGAGGTATTAGTAACACGGCGAATCAAAAGCACACATGAATCTACCTAACTGGAAGTATGTAGGTATAGAAACAATTCTATTTGGATCACATAGTTAACCATAAGTACAAGGTTATACATTCTAATAAGTATCTGGTTATTTGTAATCATTCCACCGAACTTTCTACCTATTAAACAGAATCCTTTGCAATTCTAACCCATAAGCATGATCAACACAGAAAATGAAAAATTAAGAACTCAAAGTACACAGAGATTAGGTAACTATATAATAATTAGGATCTCAGTTGCTCGGACTCTTCAAAAATGTCAAGGGGTGCGTGTCGGATTTGCCAAAAGTAGTGTATTTTTGGAGAACCCGACACGGGTGAGGCATCGAAAGTGAAGAGTCCGCGCAACTTAGATAGAAATCATCGATCCTCATATAATTTTCTTCCAACACCCTAAAATGAAGAATCACATGGAACCACACTAATGACTATAGTATTTCACAATTCTTACAGTTTGACTAGCACTGTCATTGTGAAAAATTTCCATATAATGATCTAAAAATACGAAAAATTGTTGAGATACATTCCCAAAAGTGTCGCCAATTGATTAAATTACAAATCTGTCAAAGAGGATGCTTTAAGACAATACCTTAGCTTCCCAGAAGTAAACATCAGTGTGCCACAAGGAGGTGAAAAGAATCTTGAGGCAGACTTCATATTTCTTTGGAGGTGCCACATCCAATTCTTTGATTACCAACGGCTTTGCCGCTTCCTATTCAAATGGAACTTCACACATTTTCATTCGCATAAACACAATTCAAACATGTTCCAAAATTGCAAAATCTGGAACCTTAACCGCTACAAAAGGTTAAGGTAGAAGTTTCCTCTGGTTCTTAAGCTAAACTAGATGTATCAACCCAGTTTGATTGCTTCTTTGGATACTCCCTTGCCCCAAATATAGTAGATTCAATTCGCACATTTGTGCTGATGATCCCAATAGAAAGTAAAGAGTCACAAGATATGCCCATTGACAACTCACATTTTTCTTCAGATTACATATCAATTAAGTCTTAAAATTCTTAGGACTTAATGTATGATGGCATTGCAATGGTCATCACATAGTTAAAGATTAGGATAGCTTTAAGTGACATGTTTGACGTGTTTTACACATCAATCTGGTTCAACATAGGATTTAACAGCAACAATGGAACCCAATTTGAGATTTCTTTGGCAAAAACATTAAATAGCTATTGTTTAGATGATGATATGGTAGTGAACCCGAAATTTTCACTAAGTGATTTAAAATTTAAAGAAGAAATCATACTAAGAAGTCAAGGGTTCAACCTCTACTATATAAATAAGACGATCTAATTTTTCGACAAAGGGGATTCGGATAAACCCCTTTCGGTACCCTAGCACCGCCCCTCTAGTGTCTCCTAAATAAACTAGATATTGTTCAACCCAATATAAAAAGAAAACTCTAAACAAATTCAAGTTGAATTCAACATCAATCGAACCACAAAAAAATTATGCTTGTATATATTTGGCAAACAATTAAGTCTATGATGAACATCCAAATACTGACAAACAATACTAGGTTATGATGAAAAGTGAATAATCAAATCCAGAAGAACATCATTGAACAACAAAAGAAACTTACCTTGATGAGAAGAAACTATTAAAATTCATCATTTTTTCAATCGGAGATGACAAGTAGAGTTGTTGTTTTAGAGCAGTTATTTTTATCCTTCAAATTGAATAAGAATTAAGTTTGCAAAACAGAGAGAGATTAATGAGGATTTTTTGGGTGGGGACGTGGGGGTGGGGATGGGGGCAGAGGGTGCGTTGGGGAAAATGAAGGAACTAATTTGTAGCACTTTTTCCTTTTATTTAATTTTAACGACCGGAAATTATACTCTTTAAGGGCTGGATATAATTCCATCATTAATATTGAATTAAAATTTAGTTTTAGCGACTAGAAAATAATTGGCCACTAATTGTACACTTATAACGACTGGATTTATGTCCCATCGTTAAGAATTGGTTGTTAAAAGTATAAGTTCTTGTAGTCTTATTTGGGAGATTCTCTAACACACAACCATCACTATGAGCTATGTGATGATACAACGTCGCCCACGCTGTCAGAATTGTCATATACCTTGTCGGAGTATAAGACATTCTCAACTAAGTGAATCCACTAAGTTATGCTTAAAAAACAATAAGGAATCATCTAAAAAGTATGACATTTTCTACCCACATTGGCATACATGGTTTATGAGGACTTTGAGTTGTCTGAACTCGTCCCCATATCGGTGCTCAATACTACTCTCAATAATAAAACTCATGCTCATATGTTTAAAAACATTTCCTTATCCTCAAACTTTGAGATTATTACTCAAAAGATTCTCTTAAAAGAGATTATACTCAAAATTCCTCATGAACTCATTTGGAAATCAATGTTTCCTCTCATTTTAAATGTAAAAACATTTACTCTTGGGAATACTTAGTTCCCATATATTCATTTTAAAAAAATGAAACTCAACTCTCCTCATCCTCATACTCAAGTACTCAAGTCTTAAAACAAGTTTTAAAAGTTTGTAAAAGACTTCTCAAAATGACTTGAAAGACTCTCTCGAACTTGACTCTTAATCTTTTCTTGAATTTGAAAAGTGAATGCAAGAGTTATGATTGATTATATATAAGATCTATCGGTGATTTATGAAGGTTTAAATAGTTAGGATTAAGAAAGGAATGAAAGTTCGACTCAAAGGAATAAGTATGAATCGAAGAATGGAAGAGAAAATGGGTTAGCGCTTCTGGCGCATCCCTTGCACGCCGCACCAGCCCTCCATTTACTAGGGCTGGTTTGTGGCGCACTGCAGGCGCAGGGATCCAGCCCTCCTAGCACATCTGGGGCGCCGCCCAAGCCCATTCCCAGAATGTTTCGACGAATTTTTCTTCTTGATTTTTGGTCCTAATTCTCCTAGAATCGATTGATTTCTAAAGTCCCTTAGATTTGAATATCCAACATAAGTAAACTAAAATCTACTCAAAAACAACTCTCAAACTCATAACAACCTCCTCAAGAACTCATCAAATCCCATTACTAAAGATCTAAGAACGAAACTTCAAGAAACTCATCAAGAACCTCAACACATGGATTATCATGGACGAAAATAACTCAAGAAACTCATGATTGGTGTGAGGGTGAACGAACCCATCACCATCAAAGCTTGCATACCTCGTTAGGATCAAATCCTTGGCGAAATCCCTCGAAGATCGCAAGAATCTTGAACGAACACTTGAACTTTCTCTTTTCTCTCGTCTTGAACTTCTCTCTAAAACCCTAAGCGTGTTTAGGAATTGTGAAAATTGATCTAAGTCAGTTTAGACCCCTAAAATATTACTAAAAACTTTTAAAGCCAATTGGGTAAGGAAAAGACCAAAATACTCATCTTTAATTCGGATGAACTTTCCTTAATCGGACATGCTGAACTCAAACGGGCATATCTCCCTCATTCGGATTCAGAATTTAGAAAACTCAGTGGCGTTGGAAAGAGGATTCAAAGACCTTCATTTGATACTTTATGGGCCACCTAACGCATTATGTACTGAAAGTTTTGGTCGTTTGAAGTTTACCCAAAACTCACAATTGAAGTCTAACTTGCACAAATCTCAAATTAGCTCTGTCCAATTTAGTTCTTTCTAAAAATAGCTCTTTCTAAGACCAATGTGTTACACTAACTTTGGGACCAAGTCAATTTCCCCCTGTAAATAGAGGGGTCCTCTTCATTGTAAAATCACACCTCAACAGAAATAATAACTCTTCTCTCTACTTTCTTCTTCTTATTATTTTATAGCTTCATAACACGTCATCAGCACGAGACTCTACGTCTTAAAAAATGAAGCTGAAGTTTGAAGAATTAATAAGGTATTATTTATTCTTTTGCTTTTAATTTTAATGGTCAATCTGACGAAACTAGAGTTCGTTACCCTTCATAGTTTGGGCGAGAATTAACTTTCATGGGTGTTGGATGCTAAATCTACATTGATGCAATGGGTCTTGGAGACACCATAAAAGAAGAAAATAAAGCATCAAAGCAAAATTGTGCGCGGATAATGATATTTTGCGTCATCATCTTGACGAGATTCTAAAAATCGAATATCTCACAGTTAAGGATCCACTTATTTTGTGGAGTAGCTTAAAAGAAAGATATGACCACTTGAAGATGGTCATACATCCAAGACACCTAAGACTACAAGACTTTAAGTCTATACATGAGTATAATTCTTTCATGTTCAACATCACTTCTCTGTTGAAACTATGTGGAGAAATGGTTAGTGAAATTGATATGATGGAAAATACGTTCTTCACTTTTCATGCCTCGAATGTGCTTCTGCAGCAAAAATATTGAGAGAAAGGTTTCAAAAAGTATTCTAAACTAATTTCTCATCTTCTCGTGGTTGAGTAAAATAATGATTTATTAATGAAAAATCATGAGAATCGGCCTACTGAATCTGAACCACTTCCTGAAGTGAATTAGGCGTACGCCCATCATGCTAGGCGTGGAAAACGTCGCGATCCTAGTCGTGGACGTGGACGTGATCGTGATTTTGGTCAAGAACAAAATTATTTTTCTAGTGTTAATCATTCATCAAATAAAAATCACCATAAAAAGGAAAAAAATGATGAGAAGCGTGAAACAACTAGGGCAGGTTGTTTTCGATGTGGTGGAATAGGACATTATGCACGTAATTGTCGTACTCCCAAACACTTGGTTGAGCTTGATCAAGAATCGCTAAAGAAGAAAGAGAAAATTCATGAAGAGAATTTTGTCTCTGAAAATCAAGTTGACATCACACACTTAGATGTAATAGATCTATTCACACATCCTGAAGGAAAGATAGATCACTTAATTGGTGATGGTTCTGTGAACATGGGAGAGTGAATTTTTTATATAATGGTAGTAGTTACTAATAAATTCCTTGTGATGATAGTTGTTTACATGAGTGCTAGTTTTTCTTTTTTAGTTATTATGAATTAGTTTCGTAATTAATTATTGAATTGAATTTGAATTTGATTTAGTTAAATAATATTTTTTATATTTTATTTGTTTACTGGAAAAAATTGCATTTTATTAATGTCATTGATTACATGTACATTTTATCTGTATTTTAATCTCGAATATTTGAGCTGATTTTATATTTGAAAATTTTATGGAGGAATGTATTTTTTTGTTAGGTCAAACACTTAACCCTATTATGTGTTAATATTAAATTAGGACTTAAATTGGTCTAGTGAAAAAATAATACCATTGTTATTAGTTTGTATTTTAATAGGTTTTGTATACTAAACTCTATTATCTGTTTATATTAAATTAGGACTTAAATTGGTCTAGTGAATAAATAATACAATTACTATTATTTTGTATTCTAATAGGTTTTGTATATTTTTATTTTTTCTCTACGAATGATTGTTGAACTTTTTGAGTATATTAAGTATATCAAAATTAGTGTACTGAAAAGTTATTGAATATCTATTTAATTATTGTACACTAGTTAATGTGTTTTTTCTTACTTGCAAAAATATCAACTAACGTAACACAACAGCTTTGTATAAGCACAAAAAAAATGCATTGGTATACTATGTGCATGTGTTCATTACTTTATTAATTACATGGTAGAAGATAGTTAACAATTTATTATACTATCTTACTTTTACTTTGTAATAAAGGCTTAATAGATATTTATTTCATTTTATTTGAAGATATGGACAATTCTCTAAGCATGTTATCTAATTATGAAGACATTTTCTTGATTGATTCTGGTATAACACATACGATAATCAAAAATGAGAAATATTTTTCTCATTTAAGTATGGACAAAATAAATGTTATTACAATTTTTGGTAGTACTAATATGATTGGGGGCTTTGGAAGAGTCATTGTAATTTTGCCTAAGGGAGCTAAACTCATTATAAATAATGCTATGTTTTCTCTCAAGTCTCGGAGAAACTTGTTGAGTTTTAAAGATATCCGTGAAAATAGTTATCATATCCAATCAATGGATGAAATAAATCTTGAATATCTTGGTATCACCAAGAATGTCTCTAGGCAGACATGTGTTATAGAAAAGTTCTCTGCGTTATCTTTCGACTTGTATTGGATAAGAATTAGTGCAATTAAGCCACATTCTATAGTAAATACGAAATTTACTTACTGATTACAATACTTTTGTACTCTGGCATGATCGTCTGGGACATCCTAGTTCTATAATGATGAGACGAATTATAGAAAGTTCAATGGACATTCATTAAAGGACCTAAAAATTCTTTTAAATGGTGGATTTTCTTGTACTGCTTGTTATCAAGGCAAGTTAATTGTGAGACCATTACCAACAAAAGTTGAGATTGAGTCCCCTGCGTTCTTGGAACGTACACATATCCTGGGTCTATAATGATGAGATGAATTATAGAAAATTCAAATGGACATCCATTAAAGGACCTAAAAATTCTTTTAAATGGTGGATTTTCTTGTACTGCTTGTTATCAAGGCAAGTTAATTGTGAGACCATTACCAACAAAAGTTGAGATTGAGTCCCCTGCGTTCTTGGAACGTACACATGGGGATATTTGTGGACCTATTCACCCACCTAGTGGATCGTTTAGATACTTTATGGTCCTAATAGATGCTGCTTCTATATGGTCTAATGTGTGCTTATTGTCATCTCGTAACTTGGAATTTGCAAAATTGTTGACACAAATAATAAGATTAAGGGCATAGTTTTTCTGATAATTAGATTAAGTCTATTCGTCTTGATAATGCTGCAGAGTTTTCATCTCAATCATTTAATGATTATTGTCTATCAAATGGGATAAGAGTTGAACACCATGTTGCACATGTTCATACTCAGAATGGTCTCGTTGAGTCATTAATTAAACATTTGTAGTTAATAGCAAGACCATTGCTTATGAAAATTAGGTTGCCCACTTTTGTGTGGGGTCATGCAATTTTGCATGCTGCAACACTTATTCGTCTCAGACCAACAAATTATCATAAATTTTCTTCATTGCAATTGTATATGGGTCAAGAACCTAATATATCCCATCTAAGAAATTTTGGATGTGATGTTCATGTGCATGTGGCACCACCAAATCGCACTAAGATGGACCCTCAAAGAAGGTTTAGGAATATTTGTTGGGTTTAAATCGCCCTCTATTATTCGCTATCTTGAACCATTAACTGGAGACATGTTTATTGCCCGATTTACAGATTGTCGATTTTATGAGACAGTTTCCCCAAAATTAGGGGGAGAAAAAAGTGAAATAAAAGAAAAAATTTGTGGAAAAATTTATCATTGTCTCATCTTGATCATAATCTTCTATTTGTGAGCAAGAAGTACAAAAGACTATTCATCTACAGAAAATTACAAATCAAGTGTCAGACACATTTACAGATTTGAAAAAAATTACTAAATCACATATTCCTACAGAGAATGTCCCAATTTGAATTGATGTACCTATAGGACCATCCACTAGTGTTATAGCTAATGAGTCAAAAGTACGCCTTAAGCATGGTAGACCATTGGTCTCTAAGGATCAAAATTCAAGAACAAGAAAAATTAAATGCCAAGATGATACTATGAAAGAATCTCATATGGAAATTTAAAATTTGAATAATTTTGATATTCATGAAGGAATCAATGAATTTGAAACACAAGGAAATAGTGAACTATCCACAAATTTAAGAGATGTTGAAACTAATCTGAATCGATCAGAAATAGTGGTTGATTATGTCTTTGCATATAATGTTTTAACAAAAATCATGCAAGATAGTGAGAATCTTGAACCTCAATCTATTATAGAATATCGACAAAGAAATGATTGGCCAAAATGGCAAGAAGCAATTCTATCAGAGTTAGTTCATTTGTCAATCGTGAAGTTTTTGGACCTATAGTTCAAACACCTAATGGTATTAAACTTGTTGGCTGTAAATGGATTTTTGTGCGAAAAAGAAATGAGAAAAATGAAATACAAAGGTATAAAGCATGCCTTGTTGCACAAGAATTTTCACAAAGGCCTGGTGTCGATTATGAAGAGACATACTTACCCGTTATGGACGCAATAACATTGTGTTATCTCATTGGTTTCACAGTCCATGAGAGACTTGAAATGCATTTTATGGATGTGGTTATACCCTATCTTTATGGATTACTTGATAATGAGATATACATGAAAATTTCTGAAGGATTTACTATGCCTGAAGCATGTAGTTTAAAATTTCATAAAAGTATTTAATTAAATTGCAAAGATCATTGTATGGTTTGAAGCAATCTAGACGTATGTAGTATAACCATCTTAGTGAATATTTATTTAAGAAAGGTTATACAAATGATGCAATTTGCCCATGTGTTTTTATAAAGAAAACAACATCGAAATTTGTTGTACTTGCTATTTAGAACTCCAATGACATAAATCTTATTAGAACTCCAATAGAGCTTCAAAAGGCAATTGATTATTTAAAGAACGAATTTGAGATGAAAGATCTTGGAAGATAAAATTATGTCTTGATTTATAAATTGAGCATTTGACAAATGGTATTGTTGTTCATCAATCTGCCTACACAGAAATTTCTTCTTTTTTAGGTATCTTATGTCCAGGCAGACAGGTCAAAAGCTGTTGATAACCCGGCGGCTGCTTCAGAGCTTCAGATGCCAACTGAATCCTGACTCTGTACGGAGCAGTAGGCTTGAGTTATAGTCTGTATCCTGTACTACTTGTCTGGAGTAGGAAAGAGTGTGATCTCAATTTCCTAGCAAGTCAAAGGGAGACCACGAGGGTCTTCCTTATGGTTCGCTATAGTCTATTAATAATTAATAGGTCTAATAATCCTTCTTGTCCGGTAAGCAAAAGCAAGCAAGGGAGCCTCTGGCTTCGTCCAATTAGATAGATTAGATAAATGATCTAGCAATGATGGCATTTCTATTTTGTTTACTTCACGTTTTTTCTTTTTCTTATCAATGAATAGATCTCTTTACTTGTATGACTTAGATGTCTCGTATATGAAGAGACTCATAGAATGGCAGAGGCAAATAGAGCTTTTGCACATTTTCATTAATCCATGAACAGGATCTATACATCTCTTTTGAAAAGTGTTGAAAAGATTTTGTATGGATGAAGCGCATCCATTAAGTACTATGATGGTTGTTCGTTCACTTGATGTGAATAAGGATCCATTCCAACCTCAAGAAAAGAATGAGCAAATTCTTGGTTGTGAAGCACCATATTTTAGTGCAATTGGTGTACTAATGTATCTTGCTAATACTACAAGGCCTGATATAGCATTTTCTGTTAATTTGTTATCAAGGTATAGTTCTTATCCTACTAGGAGACATTGGAATGGGATCAAACACATATTGTGATATCTTAAACGGACAACTGATATGGACTTATTTTATTCTAACAATCGCAGTCCCAATCTTGTTGGTCATGGTGATGCAAAATAGTTATTTGATCCACACAAAACTCAATCTCAAACAGGCTATGTATTATATGTAGGGGTACTATCATATCTTGGAGATCTACAAAGCAGTCTATCGTAGTCACCTCCTCAAATCATGCTAAGATAATAGTTATTCATGAAGCAAGTAGAGAATGTGTGTGGTTTAAGTCCATGATACATCTTATTCGAGAAAAATGTAGTTTAAACTATGATAAAGTACCCACCACTTTATACGAAGATAATGCAACATACATAGCACAACTAAAGGGAGGATTCATAAAAGGAGATAGAACAAAACACATTTCACCAAACATTTTCTATACACATGAGCTCCAAAAGAATGGTGATATAAATGTGCAACAGATTCGTTCAACTGACAATGTGGCTGACCTATTCACCGAGTCTTTACCAACTGCTACTTTTAAGAAAATGGTGCACATGCTTGGAATGCAAAGGTTCAAGTCTCTGGATTGATGTTCTCATTAGGGAGAGTTAATACGCATTGTACTCTTTTTCTCTTACGAGGTTTTGTCCCACAATGTTTTCCTTGTAAGGTTTTTAATAAGGCAGCCTAGATGCGTATTAATAGATATGTGTACTCTTTTCTTTCACTAGAGTTTTTCTTTTTTAAAAGTTTTTTTAGTAAGATTTTTAACGAGGCACATCATTTATGAATTAGACATTCAAGGGGGAGTGTTATAAATATATATTGAATGTCTATCTGTTAGAGAATCTTTAGGAACCCTGACTTTGGGACCAAGTCAATTTCCCTCTATAAATAGAGGGGTCCTCTTCATTGAAAAATCACACCTCAAGAGAAACAATAATTATTTTCTCTACTTTCTTCTTCTTCTTATTCTATAGTTTCATAATAGGATATAAAAAGGGGGGAAAGGGGACTCATTGACCCATACTAAACCGCGCCGTTCCGAATCGTAAAATCATTTTATTCGCAATAAGACTTCTCGCAATAAGACTTCTTAATTTTCCTTTTTTTTCACTATTCCCAATTCGAAATTGGGAGCTCCGACTCAAAATCACCGGACATAGTTTTCCGATCATCGCCGAAGAAAAAACTAATAAAATCTCTTGAAAAAGTTAAGTTTCAGATCCCAAAATTTCACTTTAGAGAAATAGCTGAAAAACACGATTTTATGGTTTCGTTCTTCTTTATCAATTTTATAATTGATTGTGCAATTTCCAATAGCTTGTTTTAACGGGCAGATGGAATGGAATCGATAATTGATGATAAGTATAGCTGAACCAAATTAATTTGAGATTGAGGTGAAATTGTGTAATTTGTACTTCATTAACCCTAGTTTAAATATAGATAGTAGTTTGAGTGGAGTGAGCAATATATAGCGACTACCGTGATGGAAGGAAAATGAAAAGAAATATAGATGAGTAAGTAAAAGAAAAGAAAAAATATTAAGAAAAAAAAGATGCCATAAAATGTCGCTGAAATTTAAATTTAAATTGAAAACAATGATTCATTCAATGCGTTCCATAATTAGTTTCTTCAAATTTATATAAAATGATGACGAATTGTTAAAATGGTAAGAGAAATTACTTAAAGAATTCTTAAAAAGGAGAAAAGGAGGAAATTATTTTCCGGGAGAAAATTTTGGTTAATTTCTTTTTCAATTGTATTGATTGTAGTATAAATAAGGTATACGTAGAATTAACGTAGGAGAAATAAAGGAAAATGGAACAAGAACTAGAAAACAAAGGTATAAAGAAAAAATGTAAGGAAATAAAATATAATGTGAAGATTTGATTTGATAATTTCGTTCTATCATTTTCTTTTTCAGTTTTTTTTTCTTACTTTTAGTTCATTAATTGATCTTTTATTTAAAAATATCTATACAAATTTCATATTCATAAAAGGATAAATTACTTATATACACACCTTTTTTTTCTATAATTTCCATTATTCCCTACCAGTTTTAAAATTTTCCAAAATCCCTTATTTTACTCCCAAACCCCCAAATGTCAAATACATAAATCCTAACTCTTAAAATCAACGTTTATCCCTTCCTTATTTCACTACACAAATTTCTCTCTACTTTTAGTCACACCAACAACAATTCCTTCTTTTTCTCCGATCTATCAATACCTTCAACAATTTTAAAAATAAAATATATTATTTCTTTTCTTTTCTTTTTTCTTCATCATCGTCTTCTTTTTCTCATCTTTTTTTCTAATAAAGTTTATCATAACCTCATGTATATATGTCTGTTTCTTTACGTGGATGCAAAGGTGCCTAGAATTGGAAGACTTTCATTTCAACCTTTTCATTCAATTATATGTAGGTGTTATAATATATATTAATGTATCATTCACATTTTTTTTTTATCAAAACAAGTAATTTATATATCTCAATTGTTACACTTTTTATATGTACAATATAAATAATAATAGTCTGATATATTTATACAAATATGTGATACACACGCTCGATATTCAAAACATATCTGATTCATCTCAATTGTTAATTCATTTAAAACATGTATAATATACAATATATTATGATAATACATTTTTATACAAATCACATCCAAATACAAAATAATGACCACATCATAATCCATAGATGCAAAATTACAACACACGCGCGTCGTTTACCACTAATGTATCATGACTTACATATTCACCTCAACGATGTATCTGATCTCCAAATTTTTCTTCAACTCATCGATCTCTAATTCAGTTGCAATGGCTGATTTGAGATTTACAAATCAATATTTTGACCAACAACAATCCCAAAAATTGAGAATTTGTTTGGAAGAATGAAAAGAAGAATTTTGGGATCTAAAAACACATTACATACAGTGGCGGACCCAGGATTTTCGTTTAGGGGGTTCGAAAAATAAAAGTATAAACGTGTAAATAAGCCAACAAAAAAAATTTCAAGGAAGTAGTAGTATATAGTTTATAGGTACAAAAAGTTAGTTTCGTTACAAGAAATCTGAAACTAACATAAGTGATTACAGTGAAACAAAAAGTTAGCCCTTTAAAATATGTCAAATCAACAATAGAATATTATGGGAGATGATTTTAATATTTGAGTTTTGATGAAAATCGGAACTGAAACTAAAAAAAATAAAATAAACTGAAAGTAAAAAACTAAAAAATAAAACACTAACCCAGGGATTCGATCCCTGGACGTCAGACTTAATATTGAAGGGATCTGCCACTGTGCTATCTCCTTCACCTTGTCATTGAGGGGGTTCAAAATATATATATCCACCTAAATCCAGAAAATTCACCTTATATATACAGTATAATTTTTTATCGAGGGGGTTCGGGTGAACCCCCTGGACAACACGTGGGTCCGCCCCTGATTACATATACGTCAAACTAGTAATGTATCAATTTGTATAATGTATCACGACTAATTATATATCAATACCATAATGTCCTTTGTCATATATTTAGGAAAATGCCCACCTTTATCAACAAGCATATTTTTCAGAACAACAATCAATGACAAAACTAGCAACAATCAGGAGTTCGGAACAACAATAAATGGCAAAAATGGTGACAAACAAGCAACGCAAGAAAAACGAAATAACCTTTGATTTGCCCGGGTATATAAGTTCAACGCCAATATTTTGAACAACAACAATTTCATAACTTTTGTCGACAAGTTTGATTCAAAAATTGAGAAAGAAGAATTTTGAGATCTAAAAACACATTACATATACATCAAACTAGTAATGTATTACGACTTATATATCAATACAAATTCAAAAATTAAAAACAGAGGATATACATAGCAAATCCAAACAACTTGAATCAAAATTGAAAGGATCTTCGATGAACTTGAAGATTCAAAAGAAAATCGTTTGTCCAACAACAATTTCATCACTTTTGTATCATTCATAACTCACCTTGCTAACCCATAATTCTAACAAAAGTTTTTGAATTAAATTTGAAAGGTTTCTTACTGAATAGGGGGAGCAATTTGAAATTTTGAATTTGAGAGTAAGAAGAAACGTAAGAGTAATTTATGGGATTTAATTAGATTTTCAGATTTTATTACCTTTTTAGCGCAGAACGATTCTTCTTGTATTAGAATAAATGTATTCGGATGGTGAATTAATGTATCCGGATGGTGACTTATGTATCCGGAAGGTACAAATTTTAAGGTACAACTCTCAAACGACCCCCATCGGAAAACCCCATTCTTCTCTCTCCCGTTACCTCTTCGGCGAACCAGATCTCCCCCCAAATAACAACCTCCGTTCACAACTTTCTCCGGCGAAATCAGAAGCCGACCATCACTGCTCCCTCTTCTATTAGCCATCTCCGACCAGACCCAAAACCCCACTTAACCGATCAACAACAATAGCCAAACAACCCCACAAGAGCTCCAGTCGTGAGCAACAACATCAGCTCCAAAATCGCGATAAACCCGACGAGTTAGAAGTCGGCAACTCCATTACTGCAACCAGCAAGTCCAAACAGCTCCACCAAGTTGCAAGTTCCAGCGATCTCGCGAGTCAAATCAGACCCCAACTCTAATTCCTTCAAAATCAGAACGCCGACCATCGCGAATCAGATCACCGCCAGTGAGCCAAATCTCCAAACAATCGATCTCTCTCCGGCTTCGGTATACAAACAATCCCTCTTTTACTTCGTTATTTTTTTCAGATGGTCGGAGGGGTTCAAACTCCAAGCCAATGTTATTTCCATTTTCATTTTTCTTTGGTAAAGTTTGTTTTCTTTAACCGGTTATGTTGAGTTTTGCACTTATTTGTTTGGATATATTTATGTCATGGAAGAAGATTTATAATTAAAAAGTGTTTTGGTTATTGCTTTGTTCTTATCTATAATGGGTAGTTTGTTGTAGAATGAGAGCAAAATATAATAATACTAAACAAAAAAAAGAAGACAAATTGTGATGAAAAGTATAGAGTAGAGATTATTTTTTATCTCTTCAAGTTGTATTTTACAAGGGAGAAAGACTACCCTTTTATAGGATATTCAAACAATCCTTTTATAGCATTTGACAAATACGTTAGTATAGTATTTAATTAATATAATAAATAGATACATTACATTAGGAATAGATCAAGAGAAATATCCACCATTAAATGGATTTGTAACACTCCCCTTGGATGTTTATAGATAATGTGTCTCGTTAAAACCTTAGTAGGAAAAATTCAGTGGGAAAAAGCCTAGTGAAGAAAAAAGTGTACACACACCTTGTAATACGCCTTGAGTGCTGCCTCGTTTAAAACCTTACCAGGAAAATTCAATGGGACAAAACCTTGGTTAAGGGAAAAAGAATACAAAGCGTATTTTACTCCCCTGATGAAAAATTTATTTGATATCTTGGAGACGACGCATTCCAATCTTATATCTTAGCTTCTCAAATATTAACGTTGGCAATGCCTTAGTGAATAAATCTGCAAGATTATCACTCGAACGAATCTGTTGAATATTTATCTCACCATTTTGTTGAAGATCATGTGTGAAAAAGAACTTAGGTGAAATATGTTTTGTTCGGTCTCCTTTGATATATTCTCCCTTTAAGTGAGCTATATAAACAACATTATCTTCATACAATATTGTTGGAGTCTTTGTTTGCATAGAAAGACCGCATAATTGCAAAATGTGTTGAGTCATTGATCTCAACCATACACACTCTCGACTGACTTCATGAATGACTATTATTTCTGCATAATTTGAAGAAGTAGCAACTATTGTTTGCTTCATCGAACGCCATGATACAGTTGTACCTCCATATGTGAATAAATAGTCTGTCTGAGATCTAGCTTTATGTGGGTCAGAAAAATATCATGCATCTGCATAACCGATCAATTTTGACTTGGATGCATTAGAATACAACAATCCCATATCAATTGTTCCTTGAAGATATTTGAATATATGCTTAACACCTTTCCAATGTCTTCTTGTTGGGCATGAGCTGAATCTCGCCAATAAACCTATTGCGAAACAAATATCTGGTCGGATATTGTTGGCAAGGTACATTAGTGCCCCAATATCACTGAGATATGGTGTTTCATCACCAAGAATCTCTTCATTCTTTTCTTGAGGTCGAAATGAATCTTTATTTATATCAAAAGATCTCACAACCATCAAGGTACTCAATGGGTGTGATTTATCTATGTAAAATCGCCTCAAACTTTTTCAGTATATGTTGATTGATGGATAAATATTTCATTTTTCAAATGTTCAAACTGAAGGCCAAGGCAAAATTTTGTCTTACCAAGATATTTCATTTCAAATTCTTTCTTCAAACACTTAACAGCTCTTGAAAGCTCTTTAGGAGCTCTAATGATGTTCAAGTCATCAACATAAACAAATATTATTACAAATTCAGATTTTGACTTTCGTATAAAAATACAGGGACAAATAAGGTTATTCTTATACCCTTCATTTAGCAAATATTCGCTAAGACTATTATACCACGTTCATCGGATTGTTTCAATCCATATAAGGATTTGTGTAGCTTTATTGAACAACTTTATTTTGAATTTTTATATGCTTCAGGCACTTTGAGTGCTTCAGGGATTTTCATAAAAATATTGTGGTCTAGTGAGCCATATAAATAGGTTGTAACAACGTCCATCAGATGCATTTCAAGCTTTTCATGGACTGTCATATTTATTAGGTACCTAAAGATAATTGTATCTACCACATGAGAATACGTCAACTCATAATCAATGTCAAGCCTTTGCGAAAATTCTTGTGCCACAAGTCGTGCTTTATATCTTACGACTTTATCATTTTCATTGCGTTTTCGCACAAAAATCCATTTGTGCCCCACTGGCTTGCACCTTCAGGTGTTCAGACTGTTGGTCCAAAAACTTCACGTTTTTCAAGTGAAGCCAATTCTGTTTAAATTGCTTCCTTCCATTTTGACCAATCATTTCTCTATCTACACTCATTGACAGATCTTGGTTCTAAATCCTCATCTTGTTGCATTATTTCAACTGCAACATTATAGGCAAAAATATTATCCACTACAATATTATTTCGATTCCACTCTTTTCTCATCAAGACATAATTTATAGAGATTTTCTCATTCTCATTATTTTCAGGTACATGGACCTCCTCTGTGGTGTCATCATTTATTATGTCTCGGTGCTCTTCATGAGCAATTGCCTCCATATTATGATCATCTTGATCATTTATTCCTTTCCTTTTCAGGGATTTTTATCCTTGGAACCAATTGGTCTACCACGTTTTAAGCGTGGTCCAGACTCATTTGCCTTAACATTTTATCATATCGGAACATCAACTCGAACTTGAGCATTAGCAGCTAGGATATATGATTTAGTAACCCGTGAAAGGTTAGTAAATGCATCCGACAGTTGATTTGTAATATTCTGCAAATAAATTATCTTTTGAATTTCTTGCTCACATTGATTTGTTCGAGGGTCTAAATGAGACAGTTAAAGTGCATTTCAATCTATCTCAATTCCCAACTGTTTTTGTTCTTCCCCTAATGTTGGGTATATTGATTCATCAAAATGATAATCACCAAACCTTGCCGTAAATAAATCTCCAGTTATAGTTTTGAATATTTTATAATAGAACGAGATTCATACCCAACATATATCCCCAATCTTCTTTGGGGACCCATCTTTGTGTGTTGTGGTGGAGCAATTGGAACATATACCGCACAACCAAAGATTTTAAGATGGAAAATGTTTGGCTCCTGAAAAAAAAACCAATTGTAATGGGGAGATGTCATGATAATTGGTTGGCCTTATGCGCACAATTGCATCTGCATGCAAAATAGGATGCCCCCAAACTGAAACAGACAACTTTGTCCTTATCAACAATGGTCTACCTATCAATTAAAGACGTTTAATTAATGATTCTGCTAAACTATTTTGAGTATTAACATGTGCAACAAGATGTTCAACTGTTATTCCACTGGACAAATAATAATCATTAAATGCCTGAGATGTAAACTCACCAGCATTATCAAGACGAATTATTTTTATTGCATAATCTGAAAATTGTGTTTTTAACCTTATTATTTGAGTCAACAACCTCGCAAAAGCCATATTGTGAGTTGTTAATAAGCACATATGAGACCATCTTATAGATGCATCTATTAAAACCATATAATATTTAAATGATCCATATGCAGGGTGAATAGGCCCACATATATCACCCTGTATCTGTTTCAGAAATGCGAGAGATTCCACTCCAACCTTAGTTGTTGATGGTTTGATAACCAATTTTCCTTGTGAACAAGCAGCACAAGAGAATTCCTTTGATTGAAGAATATTTTGGTTCTTAAAAGTATGCCCATGTGAATTCTCAATTATTCTGCGCATCATATTATAATTGGGATGGCCCAATCGGTCATGTCAAATGATAAAATCATTAGAACCAGTAAACTTTTTGTTTAGTACGGCATGTGATTCAACCGTACCAATATTTGTATGGTACAACCCAAAAGAAAGTACCCATCAAAAGCATCATCTTTCAATGCTAAATTTGCCTCAATTTCTCCGCATTTATCGTAGTAATATAAAGGTATTCCACATTTTCTTCATTTGCAGTTTCAATATGATAGTCATTTTGGCGAATAACCTTGAAACTTAACAAGTTTCTTTGAGACTTACTACAATATAATGCATTATTAATTTCCAATAATGTTTCTCCAGGTAGAAATAAGGCCGCTTTTCCTGAGCCCTCAATCAACTTTGTACTACCAGATATTGTATTAACATATGCCTTTTTCATAATCAAATGAGAGAAATATTTATTTTCTCTTATTATTGTATGAGTTGTGGCACTGTCTAGAAGACACATATTTTCATTACTCATCTTGGATCCAACTGAAGATTAGGAAATTTTATTTATCTTCATAAAATTAAAAATACATAATAAGAAGTACGAAACTTAACAAAAGAAAATTTAAGTACATGAACTTTAAGTAAGACTTTAAAACACAAAACAACATTATTCATTTTCCAGTTCAATTATCAATCTTCAATTGCGATCCCCAAAGAAGTCTTCAGCTTCCAGATGAGTGATATCATCGAGCCCATCAAAAGCATCATCTTTCAATGACTAAATTTGCCTCAATATTCTCATCATATTTTGAGAAGACCCTGCCTGAGCATCATCTTTAAGAGTCAAATGTAACTCTACTCGGGCATTAGAAGAGGAGGCACCACTTTTATTTCCTTTCCTTTTGAAGGAATTTTGATACAGCCTGACAAAATGCTCAGGTGCCCGACATTTATTTTTCCAGTGACCTTTAAGGACACAATGATGACAGTGATCGCCTTTTCTTTTAGAATGATTATTTTGAGAACCCATATTGTTCTCCCTTTTGTTATGACCACCACCTCGACGATTATTATATCGTCTTTTGCTCTTGTCACGCCCACACACATTATCATGGCCTGATTATTTTGTCTTATTTCAGACTGGTCATATGCTTCTGCCCCGTGTGCCTCCGATAATGGAGCACTTCCAGCAGGACGGGCATCATGATTTTTCATTAAAAGGTCATTATGCTGCTCAGCCACCAAAAGGCATGAGATTAATTCAGAGTATTTTTTAAAACCCTTTTTACGATATTGCTATAATATCATATTGGAGGCATGGAAAGTAGTTAGTGTCTTTTCCAACATATCCTCATCTTTTATAGTTTTCCTACATAATTTTAATTGGGAAGTGATTCTAAATACAACAGAGTTATACTCAATTACGATTTTATACTCTTGAAACCGTAAGTGCATCCATTCATAACGAGCCCTTGGCAATAATGTTGTCTTGAGGTGGTCAAACCTCCCTTTCAAACCTATCCACAATTCAAGTGGATCTTTTACTGTTAAGTATTCAACCTTCAGGCTTTCATCAAGATGACGGCGAAGGAAAATCATAGCTTTCGCTTTATCCTGACTTGATGCCTTATTTCCTTCGATTATACTACCACCAAGACCCTTAGCGGTAAGGTAAAATTTCAGCATCAAGTACCCATGACAAATAGATCTTTCTAGAAATGTCAAGTGCCACAAATTCAAGCTTTGACAAATTCGACATAATGAAAACTATCATAAAATAATTGAGTTAATATTATGATGTTGGTTTCTTTATAATGAATGATTAATTAATGTTCAAATAATAAAATATAATATGATTATAAATTAGTATGCATGCATATGGAATGTTTTAAAAACATGTAAATTCATGAAGTATTGAAACAATAGATTTAATATGTAAGTTAATTGTTTTACAATATTTATTATAAGTTAAAGTAGATATTAACGCCATTTTTTTTGGTGAGTTTCAAGTCATATTTAATACAATAATATTTTTCTTTATGACACACCAATATTTACCATAAATTTATGACAAGAAAATACTTACGATTATTCTAACTAGCATGTTATCATATGCCCTAGTATTTAATTTAGAGTTATAAGTTACTAGCATATAAACAACATAAAAATATAAACCTGAAACGTATTGATTATTATGCCTAGTAAAGTATCATACAAATACCTAAAGCAAGTTATGTATGCAGTAATTAAATCATTGATCAAAGACTTATGTAAGTCCTATTAGATATGTTATAAACATATAAATGTATACCTGACTCGGAAAGAAAATTGATTAACTTTTAGGAAAAAAGATAATTCTGAATTAACTAGGTCTTATTAATTGGTTAGAGACTCGTGCTGATAACGTGTTGTAAAATGAGAGCAAAATATAATAATACTAAACAAGTAAGAAAGACTAATTGTGATGGAAAGTATAGAGTAGAGATTATTCTTTTATCTCTTCAAGTTGTATTTCACAAGGGTGAAAGACTACCCTTTTATAGGATATTCAAACCATCCTTTTACAGCATTTGACAAATACGTTAGTATAGTATTTAATTAATATAATAAATAGATACATTACATTAGGAATAGATCAAGAGAAACATTCACCATTAAATGGATTTGTAACATACTTCCTCTGTCCCAATTTATGTGACACTTCTCATTTTTCGAGAGAAACAGTTTAAGTTTGACCGTAAATTTGCGCATGAAATCTTCATTTTTTTTAAATGAAATTTATATATTTGTAATCTACGTAAAAAGTACTATAAGTCACAATCTATGTTTAAAAAATCTATGAAAAACTTACAGTAAATAATAGACTTGTTTGAATCTCAAAATTTGAAAAGTGCCACATAAAATGGGACGAAGGGAGTAGTTTATATTATTTAATTTTGTTATTAATTTGTTTGCCCATTTGATTATGTTGTAACTGTTGTTTTTATTAATTTATTTTATAACCATTCATCAATGTTTGACATTTTTTATTGGATTTGATATTGTTAATTATACTGGAATGATGATTGTTTCAGTTTTATGCTATTGTTTAGTTTGTCCTTTTGTGTTTGTTTTGGACAATTTCGTTCTTTGTCTTATGATTTCTTGAGTTTATAATGATATATTAAATTTATCAATGAAAGAATTTTTTCGTCGATTTTTGAGGCCTTTCCATTTTAAAAGATGAAAATTTTAGTCTAAGTTCATATACGTTAATTATAATTTAAATTGACAGATGAAGAAATTACGGTCGATTTTCAAGGCCTTCCATGTTAATAAGACGAATTTTATGTTTGAGAAATTATTTCTTTCGTTTATTTTGGTTCATATTTATCCACTAGTAACACTTTTACTAAGTGTCTTTACAGGTGCCTATAAACTTTACTGTCGAAGAGAAGTGTGTATTTTTTATTAATATGTATGAGTATTTATACAAGAGAGTAAACAACAAATAAGGAAATAATCATCTAATAAAGTATTGTGATCTACTCCTAATCATAATAGAAACTAAATCACTAATGAGATAATAAGATATGAAAGATCAATCAAGAGATATCACTAATAGTGCCCAGAGTTGCTTCCTTGGAAGTTATTCGAATGAAGTTCGAATAATATTTTTTTTATTCATTATTGTATATATTATTGTCGTTAGACAAACATTAGGCTGTTACTCACATTATTGTTTTAATTTATTATTTATTTATATTTCATGTTTATTATACTTGAACATTATTTTTATCTCCTTCCCAATTTGAATAAATGAGTTTAATCGGGACCCATAGTTATGGATTTTGAGAAGTGCTAATACCTTCTCTTCGAGATCACTTGAATCCTTACCTAGAATCTATTGATTTCTTAGACATTTTTTATTAGTTGATTTTCTAATTATCCTAAAATTAGGTGACAACTCTCTTAAGATTGCACTCCTTAAAATTCTTTTCTTTTTAAAATTAATTTAATTAAGGATAAATTACTTATATACACACCTTTATTTATCTTATTTTTCATATTTCCCTATCTTTTAAAAATATTTCATAAATCCCTTATTTCTCCCAATTCTTGTAACTTCTGTATACATAAAATCCGTTAGCCAAAACCCATGTTTATCCACTCCCCTTTTCACTCCTCTTTTTTCTCCCTAAATCCACTCCACATTCTTAGTAGTTAGAGTTTTCAAATCAATTTGATTTTCAACCGATATTCTCTCTCAAATCAAAACAATTTCAAACATCTGAATATGTAGAATTTTTAGTCGCCATTGTTGTCTTCTTCAATTTTATTTTATTTTTCAATTTTTTTTCATGATACATATGGATCAGACTCCTTCATTAGTATTGGTGTTACTCAACTACATTCTTCTAATACTAATTGTATATATGATTCTGATGATGAAAATTGGGCTGAAAACAAATCCAAACTTTTGCATGACACATTAGCAATGAAGAATCAGAGTAATGACAACTCGAACAAGGAAGTTCCTTCTTCTCCAAAATCAAATGTAGCAAAAAAAAAACCCAAAAAAGGGGAAGAAAAGCAGCACCGGTAATTTTCCGATCTTTACTATCCAAAGTATGTATTTTCGTATCTTTTTTGACCATTTGTGTTTGATATGACATTTTAGTATGTTTATGTCGAAATAAATTGATACATTAACAGTAAAGATACATTATCTTTCACTAAAATATTCAGGATTCTAATTGATTTGTAATATGTTTATACATTAAAACCCCTAATTTTAGTTGTAGTTACATTATGGCATTTGGTGTGTTGGATAGATATAAATTGATACATAAAATAGTGAAGATACATTATTTTTTCATACAATGTTCTCATAGTCTGTTGGATATACTTGATACATTAAAATCCTAATTTTAATTTAGTTTTGGAGTTGTGTTTGAAATGTATCAAAAAATAAAGTTCATTTTGAACTATTGTATGTAATGTATCTTATAGTTTGTAATTTAAATGTGTATCAAATACATTTTGTTACATGTGTATCAAACAAACAGTGAAGATACATTGATATGAAAATTAGTTATGTTATTATTTTTTCTGTATTTTTACTAATAGTTGGATGGCTCTAAAAAAGTTGTCGATAATGCTACCTATTTACCTCCTTGACAGTGGATTCTTTGAAAAAATAGAGCGAACCCCTGGTTAGAACTTGATGATTATAAAGGCAAAGAAATTGGTACACTTTTAGAGCCACACCATCCTTTCAAGGTTGAATTTGTCCAAGACATTATGCAACAAAGAAGTGATAGCCTGTAAGTATTATATATTCTTACTTTGAATCATATGTGCAAGTTATTTATATACTTTATATTCTTCATTTTTTGTAGGGATTGTGGTGTATATGTAGCTACATTTGTGAAGTTTCTGAGCAACCTACTCGTTATACCATTTGATTGTTTTCTTTCAGATTATTTGTGCAATAGATACGCATCATTGTTGTGGAGATATGACAGCGACAATATCGAGGGTGGATACATTAGTGAGAATGATGATCCAGGAAAGCCTAAGGGTCAAGTCACACCACCATCTGAAAAAGATTTGGTTCAAATAGATTAGTAATTAAGCACATTTGCACAAACAATGTTTTATGTTTTTTATAGGACAATGTCACTTTAATTTTAGACTGTTTCTCTAAAAACTTATTCCTATTAAAGTATTTTGTAATTTCTTACATCTTGTGTTTTCAATATATTGCTTTAGATACATTATGATCCACTAAATTTTTTGAAGTATGCATTTTTATTTTACAAAGTTAAGCTTCACACACATAACTAATTTACTTAAAGTTTGATATGATATAATGTATATGATACAAAGTTATAGTGTATATGATACATGACTTATATTCATGTATATGATACATCAAATAAAATGTATATGATACAAAGCTATAATGTATATGATACATGACTTATATTCACGTATGAGATACATCTGATATAATGTATATGATACATTTTTTATAACTATGTAACAATTCAACTCTTGAGACACTTAATGATATAAATTAGGTATCATAGTTAATCAATTATGATAGAGTTAGACAAGAATTTTTAATTAAAAGTTGATACATTCCAAATTTCTTTATATTTAAAACAACACCCAAATAATTGTTTACGTGATATAACATTAGCACACAAATCTTAACGAATTATTAATTTGAACAACAACAATCATAATAAATAATGTATCAAAATAACTCAAGAAAAAAATTCACTTTATTTAATGGAAATATAAAAGTGAAAAATATTAGAAGTGCAAATTATTCAAAAACTCATAAGGATGGTTGAACATTAATGATTTAAAAAAAAAAAATTCAGTTCTCTTTCGGAAAGAAAGTACAAGTTCTCCTGTTGTGACCTTCTTGTCCACACCGTCCACAACAATTTGTGTTTATTGTTATCTTCTCATCTGCATTTTTTATTCTTCGTTTCCTTGGTCGTCTGACCATCCTTTTGTATTTAGGCGGCAACACAGTTTCATCTAAAACATAATTTGAAACCGACCAATCCTCCTTATCTGGCAATGAAACCATTGAAACCTCATAGATTTTTGCTAATGCCTGCACGAAGCCTTCATACTCCATCCACATTGTCAGATTAAAAGTAGCTACATGTTTAACAGTGCAAGCATAATCATGCTATTGACAGTAGAGTACTGAGACAGATCCAAACTTAAGTACATTGAAGACATTCATGACCATCATTACATGATTTTTATGGAAATTAGAAATAGAAGCAGAAGTCCAGAAACATTCAAAAAGACAACAAAAACAAATTGTTGAGTTGAATGCAACTAGGTTTGCAATTCTTGATAGCTTAGGCAAGAGACTCCCGCTCTTTGTTTTCTCTGATTAGCTCTGCTCTCATTCTTCTGATTTCTGCTTCCTTCTCCATTCTCTCTTGCTTCTGATCCTGATGAAGAGCGATACAAACATGGATTTTGTCCATGGTTTGCTAGAAAGCGAAGGCTCCTACAGACATAGCAAAGAACGTCGTAACTTTCACCATCTTCGCTAAGTTTTTGAGTCCTCTCAGCTCAGGGTACTACTACAATCTCGTCGCTTCAGATTCATAAATGAAATAGATTATCCAACGACAATTTCATTTGTAACCTTCATAAATCACCTCGCTCACCCAACCTCAACAAAATCGATATATTCATCTTCTACAATGATTTTTTCGAGTTATTTGAATTTAAATTTTTTTAGACAGTAATGGTTCCTCGATGGAGAAGTTGTGAATTTGAAATTTCAAATTTGTGAATCTGTTAGGTATTGGATGAATTGTTTACAACATGTTAGGCGTGATTTGTGAGATTGAAATTAATTAAAAAAAAATTTACGTAATTTTTTCCTTTTTTAAGCGCAACAACACCAAATTTGAATGTATCAAAAATTATGTAACCGACCACCACTTATGTATCCGGATCCCTCTTATTTTAAGGAATTTCTGTAAAATGAAAACACATAGGGATAAGATGTAATTTATATCCCACACTATGTGATTCCTATAATTTATACATTAATTAATTGATTATTTTTAAGTCATCATGATGTTGCGTCTTATTTGAATAAAGTAGGGATGTCAACCCCCTTTTAGTTTCATTTCAAAATTATTTGCTATTGGACCCGTTCATTCCTACATCTCAATTTGTAGGTGAAAGAATCATAAATTTGTGACAACTAAAAGGCCCAAAGAAAAAAAAAGGAAAAAGTGTAAGGAAGTGGTCTGACCCGGCCCAAATCTTGAGCTCCACGCTTTCTTTTTCTTCTACACTCTCTCTGGTTTCAACCGGATACCTATATATGGATGTTCTTTCTAAATTCAAAGCTATTTTGAGTTAGCTGCAAGTCCAAGAAATCAAAATCCCTAAAAGAGATTCAATTTTTGTGTCTATAGTAGAAGCAACGAAGAATCAAGTCGTCCTGTAATCTAAATGGTGAAGGTGCGTATGAACACGGCGGATGTTGCCGCAGAGGTCAAATGCTTGCGTCGCTTAATCGGGATGCGCTGTTCCAACGTTTATGATCTTTCCCCAAAGGTTCCCATTCTCAGCTCTTTTCTTTCTCATTTCTATGCAAACCGACCGCCATTGCTTTTGTTAATGTTTCTTGTTTGTGCAGACCTATGTGTTTAAGCTCATGAACAGTAGTGGAATTAGTGAATCAGGGGAGAGTGAGAAGGTTTTGTTGCTCATGGAAAGTGGCGTCCGCTTGCATACCACTGATTATCTTCGGTACCTATACACTTTTCTCCTTTACTATGGAAAGATGATTTTCAGTGCATTTATGAACATTTTTTATTATATCTACTTCAGTTTAAAAAATATAAAACTATGAAATTTGATTTTGTTGATTTTTGTTTTTTTTTCTTTGCTAAATGGAAATTTAATTCCCAAGGAAAGATGTTTACAAGTAAGGGCGAAAATCTCAACTATACTGCCTTGGTCTTGTACCAAGTAGTTTACTTCTCTACAATATCCTTCCTCTTCATCCTGCACATCAAATCTAAGGATAAAAGTTAAGCTCCATTAGCCTACCAACTAATCGATTCTTCTTGGAACATCTATACACCACTTCCTGTATTACTTGTCTTACAATGATTTGTGGATTGGGGCTTTTGTATATAAGGTTTCAGTACAACCCATGTACTGTTTTGTGATATAATACAACCTTACCAAGTTCAAAAAAAACAATGATTTGTGGATTGATCTCCTTTTTCTGAAAAATGCTCTGGTTCTTTCCTTCCATATGAGGTACACACTTCCTGCAAGAGTGGCCCTGTATACTTCATCTGGTGCTTTCCTTGAACTTTTGTATTCTTGTTCCCATTCCAATTCATGCTGTCAGCTTAGGGCTGATCTATTATACTCTTGCCTTTGTAATAGCTTCCTCCATACTGCAAATGAGTAATCACATTCAAATAAAATATGATTATGGACTCCTTCATTCTCATGCAAAGAGGCCATGCTACTTCTGACGCTAGAGTTTAGACCCCAAGATGCTAGTCTGTCTCTGGTGCTTAGTCTTCCGTGTTGCTGCAATATTCAATGTAAATAACCATTTAAAAGCTCCTTGATTATTGCACGTTTGCTTCCTCCGGGCAACCTTTGGGAAATCACCTCTAAATAGAGAATATAGTTTCCTGATGGACAACTGCTGTTCTGTTTGTATAAGTTGTTCAGTAATTTTCACCTCTTCCAAGTTTCCTTGAGCTTTGATGACCTTTTTGACATATTCCAGATGGATCCTTGCTTATTGTAGTAGCAGTGTATCCTAGAAATCAGTTTAAGGCCAACCCTAAGACCAACTGTATCTTTTGAAGCTCCGGGGATCCCAATTCACATGTATCTCCAACGTTTCTACTTGAACTAAGCACTACAGACAAATTAACTCATTGATCCTGCATTTTCAAAAGCAAAAAGTCCCAAAAAGCGACAAGGTCCAAGGGGTTTGAAGCAAAAAGCAAGAAGTGAAGTGCACATTTGAAGCACACACACTAAAACACCAAATGATATGAAATTGCAATGAAAATAACTAATTTCAGTATCCAATATACAACAAATATCATATTTATCCAACCTCTCAATGTTGAGACTTGAGATTCAAAGAACCGACTGCTTCTTGTTGCGATATCTTTGCATGTCATTATTTCAACCACACATTCCTTTAAAGCCCATGATATATATCCCTCAATTTTCTGCATTTAGAATAATAACAGAAAGTCCAAGTCAGGATATAAGTCAATGAATAAATCAACTATGCCTCAATCAAGAATTTGTTGATATTTTTTAGTTTATTTGTGTTGTTATTTAGAAAATACTAAATGCACTGAAAAGAAATGTAAGTACAAATATGAAAATATGATTTGGATTATTTCAGTGCATTTAGTATATCTTTTTTATATGTGAAATACTAAATACACTGAAACATACAAAGTAGAGTTAGATTTACATTAGGTCTGGATAGAGGGATATGTGTGAGACTTAGAGGGCTTATATTGTTTTAGAGAACTCCTAATTTGCCAAGTCAATACTTACCCATATTGGAATTAAATGGTTCCGACTAGAACAGAATTAATATAGAGGATTTGTAGATCCGACTAGTTGGGGTTGAGGTGTAGTTGTTATTAATATACAAGTAGGAAATCCAAGTTAGGATATAAACAGTTTAGAAACATAAGATCTAATGTTTTAATGGTTGTCTTTCTGCTGTCAACCATACTTGATTCTTTATGGAAACTGCATTACATCTTTGTTGATCAATGACATATGCAATTGGATTCTATATGCTGAGCTTTTTTTTTTGAATTTTTTCATTTTCTGAAGTTCTCTTTTCCGATTTCTTTCTTTTTAGGGACAAAAGTAACACTCCATCTGGATTTACACTTAAATTGAGGAAGCATATAAGGACGAGAAGGCTTGAGGATGTGCGGCAACTTGGTTATGATAGGGTATACTGCATATGCTATTGTTCTATCAGTGCATTGGGTTTATTTTATTTTTGGGAATTTTCATTTGTTCTTTGCCTTTCAGTTAGTGGTTAATTTCATGATCTTTAATCTCATCCTTTCTTTATTCTTTTTGGGTTCAGATAATTCTCTTTCAGTTTGGACTAGGTTCCAATGCTCATTATGTGATATTAGAACTATATGCCCAAGGAAATATACTCCTTACGGATTCTGACTTCATGGTCATGACTCTCCTACGGTCTCACAGGTAAATTATTTGCTTTTTATTTTGCTAACTTGGTCTCGTTCATCTGAACATGTCTATGTAATGGATCATCATAAACTTCTATGCAGACAATGTATGTCTTCTGTTGCCATTTTTCTTCAAAATCCCCTTTCCATATGAAATTCTGCCAGAAGATGAACCCTATTGGATGGTTTAACTATTTAGATCAGTAATCAGTTATGATTCTGTTTAACAAGCAAAAACTGTTTGATACTGCTATGCATGGTTTCATAAATGACACATTTTAGTTGTCCTCTTCTGGGATGTAAAAAGATGATATTTAGCCCTTTGGGCTACCAGGTATCTAGATTTTTTTTTCCTTTTCTTAAATGCTTCTTTGAACTGCATCAACTTAAACTTTTAGTACAGATTATCAAGCCATAAACCTAGATGTTAGCAGTCTCTGGGTATCCTCATAATTTTGCAACTCAATTTGACATCATATAGGATTGTTGTGGGCATCAATTTTACAAAGCTTGCTTTTACATGTAACTCGCACCTATGCAGGGATGATGATAAAGGTCTTGCTATTATGTCTCGCCATCGATATCCAGTTGAAACATGCCGTGTCTTTAAACGGACAACTACTGAAAAGTTGCAGGCAGCTTTGATGTCTTCATCCCAGACTGATAAAATTGAACATGTGGAAGATAATGAACAGGGGAATGGTGGATCTGATGTTCCTCAACAAAAGCAGGTTAACCAAAAAAGCATAAAAGCTACTAATTCTACTAAAAAAGGGAACGATGGTGCACGTGCAAAGTCACCAACACTTAAGGTGGTTCTTGGGGAGGCACTAGGCTATGGCCCAGCACTTTCTGAACACATTATTCTAGATGCTGGCTTGGTTCCAAATACAAAGATTGACACAGATTTTAAATTAGAAGGCAATACACTTCTCTCTCTGACAGAGGCTGTTAAGCAGTTTGAAGATTGGCTGGAGGACATTATACTGGGTGAGAAAGTTCCAGAAGGCTATATCTTAATGCAGCAAAAGGCTTTGTCTAAAAAGGATTCCAACATTTGCGATAGTGGATCTTCTGAGAAGGTTTCGCAGTTATCCTATATTTTGAGATTTTTTAACCCCTGTGAGGCTGTGATCATTTATTCTTCTTTTCTGGACCTATATAGTTTTAGAAGGGTGATTTATTTGAGACTTTCTATTCTGCAGATATATGATGAGTTCTGCCCGTTGTTGCTGAATCAGCTTAAGTGTCGGGATTTTATGAAGTTTGAGATATTTGATGCAGCATTGGATGAGTTCTATAGTAAGATTGAAAGTCAACGTTCTGAACAACAGCAAAAGTCCAAAGAAAGCACTGCAATGCAGAGACTTAATAAGATTCGCACTGATCAGGTCTGTGTCACATCTATTATATAATCATCATGAAGCATTTCTGTTGGTTGCTCTCAATTATTCTGGGAAGTATGCGTTTTAGCCTGTGAATACTTGCTTTCTTGAATTCCTCTGTGAAAATGCTGGTTAATCATGAGAATAAGTTCATGAGCTAGACTTGGTCTCAAATGGCAATAAAGGATTTGGGAGTAAGCATGCAGGTCACAATTTAACGAATGAATAAGTGGTACATACTTTAAATGGAAGAATTAAGTTGGATATGACAATACTTTTCTGAAGACAACAACAATGAAAACAACTACTCCTTAGTCAGCTTTAAATCCTCACTTCTTCATTTAAGCTCATTTTATATCATTACTGTACTAAATAAATAAAAGTAAAATATATGATTATTATTGCTCCCACTGTTTCAACTTGTTTGTTGATTTTGACTTGTACGGATTTTAAGAAAGTGAAGAAGACTTTTGAATCTTGTGGTTTCAAACTAAAAATGTGTGGACTGTACCAAACTGCCCTTTAATCTTGTGGTCATAAACGTGTGATGTGAGGAAAGTTTTAACTAGAGTTGCCAAAAGAAAAAGAGACATTCTTTTTGAAACGGACTACAAAGGAAAGTAAGACAAGCAAATTGCAACGGAGAGAGTATTATTTATGTATATATTTAACTTTTTTTTGATCTTCGATAAAAAGTTCATTATATACATAATAATAATAATAAATAAATAAATAAATAAATAAATAATGCTATTAGAAGTTCTCTAACTAGTCTAGAAACCTGTTCTCAACTAGTAGCTATCATCTATATGGATCTTTTCTCCTCACTTGTGCCCTATCTTTAGTTAAGTCCGCATTCAAAATTTGTAGGTCTTTTGAGACAATATCCTTCCATGTGATTTTAGATCTAATCTGTCACCCTTTAATACCTTCACCTTACCATAGTTTCACAGCTATGGACCGGTGCATCTGTAGATCAACAATGAACATGTTCAAACCACCTGAGCTTCACACATTTTATCCTCAACGCGTGCTGTGCTAGTTGCACCTTTTGGCAAATGTGGTCATTTTAAAGTTTGTCTAATGTGGTAGGACTTCACATCAATCATATCATCTGCATCTCTGCAACACTATATGTGGACTTTAGCAGCCCAACATTCACTACCTTGTGAAGTTATAACAATGCTAAAAAAACTACTTTTCACTTTAGTCTGCCACCTTCCATCACATGACCCCTCAAAAGCACTTCTCCATTACAATCATGAGTTACATCTTCATCTATCATTCAATTCTCTTGAAATAACAAGTCTAGATATCTAATTGTTTGCAATTTGGCACCACAATATCATCAACACATACTAGTTTGGCACCACAAGATCTCATTTTCTATAGTGTTAGTTAGCTTGTCGCCTTGTCCATAATTAGGGTAAACAAGTAGGGACTCAATGGACTCAATGCCGATCCTTGGTGTAAACCCACTGTTATGGGAAACTCCTCCGTATCACCTACTTCTATTCGCACGACTCCTTCTTACATGTCTTTTCTATCATTTGTATATTTAATGTGAATTCCTTTATTCTTAGTAACCTGCTAGGACCTTCTGTGGTACTCTATTATATGATTTCTCTTGCTCAATAAACACCTTGTGTAGATCTTCCTTCTTTTCGTAATAGATTTCCTGCAATCTTGTTAACAAGAATATAGGTTTTGTTGTGGATCTACTAGGCATAAATCCAAACCGTTTCTCTTTTAACCTTGTCGTATTCCTAAGCCTACATCTATCACTCTTTCCCGGAGTTCCACCGTATGACTCACGAGTTCAATGCCATGTAGTTCACACAACTTTGAATATCTCTGTTGTTCTTGTAAATTGGAATCAGGGTACTCTTCCTCCACTCATTAGGTATCCTACCACATCTTAGTATAACATTGAATAAGTTGGTGAGTCATTCTACTCTCACTCTGACCTCTCCAAGATACTTCCAAACCTATATAGGAATAGTAACATGACCACAAGATTTTCTAATCCACATATTTTTCATGGCATGTTTTATCTCTGTTGGCCTAATTCTACGAGTGTAGCTAAAGTTTCACAGACGTATAGAGGTTTAGAATGATACTCTCTTGGTTAGAGCTGAAATTTTTTTCTGAATAAACCTACTTATTTCTTCCACTTAAAGTATGTACCAATGAAAGAAAAAAAATCTACACAGGGACTGGAGATGATTTTTAATAGATAATCCTGATGACAAATGAATTTCAAGGATTCCATAGTGTATATATATTGCAAAATGTCAGAAAAATCAGCATGTAATATACCTATAAAAAAGCAGCATGCATTTCTGGGAAGAGATATACTTAGTTATAGATGTTTGAGGGCAAGGAAGATTAGCTCACTGTCTTTCTTGGAGGGTTTATAAAGGATCTATAGTGTGAGGAATGGACCAATTTACATTACTTCAGAATTCAGTCCATGGCTACATGGCAGGTTTAATGAGAAAAAGTGGGAGGAACTTTTTCTTTTGTCCTTTTTCTTAATTTTCTGGGATTTGTGAGTGCAGGCGATACGAAAGAATGTACGTCCCAAACAGACTTTCTTCTATAGCAGTTGTACTCTCTGGCCTTATGCTCAACAGCACAATGAAGAACTGAGTGGACTGAAAACAAATTCTCCCCCTCTCCTCCTTCTGCTGCTTCATATTTTTTAAGATTCTAAGATCAGCATAGTTGTTCCTTAGATAATATTCATTTATTTTCACCCACAAAAAAATCAGTCTTTTATTTTCCTGAAAAAGGGATCTTCCTTTCTTCTAGTTCTTTTTTTATTTGACTTGGGAAGCAAGAAATACCCTAGTATTTCCTGTTTAAGTTTGTCGAATGACTCTTGCCTGGATAATCTCTTTTTATTATTCGGCTTGCTCCTTCGCATTTGTGATAGAGAATAACTGGGTCGGCCATTAATATAGAAAACTTAAGTTTCTTGCTCAAAAATATAAAATAATATAGAAAACTTAAGCAATAATCTGATGAATCAAATCTGCAACTAATACGAAGTAGTTCCTAAATGACACTGCTATAGCTTTGTTTGATTTAACTCTTTACCAGTGTCCAGTCACATCTCAGTGGACCTTGTACTACTATACATTTTGTGTTCAAAAGCTTCTCCGACATGATGCAGGAAAACCGTGTTGTAACATTAAAGCAAGAAGTTGAACATTGTATTAAGATGGCAGAGTTGATAGAATACAATTTGGAAGATGCTGATGCTGCCATCTTAGCAGTACGTGTAGCTCTTGCTAATGGAATGAGTTGGGAAGATTTGGCTCGAATGGTGAAAGAGGAGAAAAGATCTGGAAATCCAGTAGCTGGACTTATTGACAAGCTCCATCTTGAAAGGAACTGCATGACATTGCTCTTAAGCAACAATCTTGATGAAATGGATGATGATGAAAAGACCCAACCAGTGGACAAGGTATGCTGACCTGATATTCCTTTTTTTTTCTAGAAGTTCTAATTAAGAACCCACATTTCTGTATGGAAAATTCTCGTACCTACCTATATATACTGTTTGTGCAGCATTGCTGTTGATTCAAGTCTTTTACTTAAGCTTATGATTGGTTTTGAAAGAAATGCAGCGATTTGAGCATGAATGATAGTGATTGTGCCTCCATTGTTTTGCTCTCATTTGGTAGGTTGAAGTTGATCTGGCACTTTCAGCCCATGCAAATGCTCGGCGGTGGTATGAAATGAAGAAAAAACAAGAAAACAAGCAAGAGAAGACTGTAACTGCTCATGAAAAAGCATTCAAGGCTGCTGAGAGAAAGACACGTCTCCAGCTGTCTCAGGTAACTAATAATCTGACCAGTGGCTATTCACATTTTGTGTTGTTTAGGCGTTCAGTAATTCTGTGTCTTCTTAGTGGTTGTTAGCTTGAGGAACTTTTTGTCTTGCCTTGAGCCTATACCTTGGGCGTTAACCGTCACTCGAAACCCCATTGTTGATCCCAATGAACCCTTGACCCGGCTTGCTACTTTACTAAATGCTATATCAATTGTGCGGAAGCTTTTAATGGATGAGCATGCAATAACTTAGGGAACAAATTCAATAACTTTATTATTGCAAATCTGAAGATCTGTATAATATAAACATGATTGTAAAATAATGCTGAAACCTATAACTCAACTAATGCTTCTATGAAGCCTCTAATTGTACTGAACTTAGGTTATTGGGGCAAGACCCCAGGCGACTTGAATACTCTACTAACAACATCTGATAATTACTAATACTCTAAGGGGTTGTTTGGTACAAAGATTAATAACGCAGGGATGAGTGACACAGAGATTAGTAATGCAGGTATTAGTAATACAATGTTTATTTTTATCAAGTATTTGGTTCTTGTTTTCCACCTCATCTTGTGTTTGGATTAAAACTCTATAAAAAACTTCTTTCCAATTATACCTTTGAATTATTATGTAATTGGGTCAATGTAGATAATTGCCGGACAATATTATTTCTTATGACCTTCTAACTAGCTAATTTTGTTGTCATGTTTGCTATTTTTTCACTTGAATTATTTGAGGATAAATAATTGTCATCTTAATAAATTGATCAGTCACAAAATGTCAATTTTCAATTTAAAAAAAGATAAACCATCTACTTTTAAAACCGAAAAGATGGTGAGCAATAGTAAAATTGAATAAACCATCTATATTTACACATAAAAATTGCAAGCTGTAGTTTTAATATGAAAACCACACACACACACACACATACATATATATACATACACATTCAATTAAGATCACAAACATCATGTGATGATATATTTGTCTTTTTAATTAGTAAATGTTAAACAACTCACATTTTCAAATATTGTATTGATTTGTTGATCCCAATGAACCCTTGACCCGGCTTGCTACTTTACTAAATGCTATATCAATTGTGCGGAAGCTTTTAATGGATGAGCATGCAATAACTTAGGGAACAAATTCAATAACTTTATTATTGCAAATCTGAAGATCTGTATAATATAAACATGATTGTAAAATAATGCTGAAACCTATAACTCAACTAATGCTTCTATGAAGCCTCTAATTGTACTGAACTTAGGTTATTGGGGCAAGACCCCAGGCGACTTGAATACTCTACTAACAACATCTGATAATTACTAATACTCTAAGGGGTTGTTTGGTACAAAGATTAATAACGCAGGGATGAGTGACACAGAGATTAGTAATGCAGGTATTAGTAATACAATGTTTATTTTTATCAAGTATTTGGTTCTTGTTTTCCACCTCATCTTGTGTTTGGATTAAAACTCTATAAAAAACTTCTTTCCAATTATACCTTTGAATTATTATGTAATTGGGTCAATGTAGATAATTGCCGGACAATATTATTTCTTATGACCTTCTAACTAGCTAATTTTGTTGTCATGTTTGCTATTTTTTCACTTGAATTATTTGAGGATAAATAATTGTCATCTTAATAAATTGATCAGTCACAAAATGTCAATTTTCAATTTAAAAAAAGATAAACCATCTACTTTTAAAACCGAAAAGATGGTGAGCAATAGTAAAATTGAATAAACCATCTATATTTACACATAAAAATTGCAAGCTGTAGTTTTAATATGAAAACCACACACACACACACACATACATATATATACATACACATTCAATTAAGATCACAAACATCATGTGATGATATATTTGTCTTTTTAATTAGTAAATGTTAAACAACTCACATTTTCAAATATTGTATTGATTTGTTTTGGATTTATTTAGTAACAAACAACTCTCTCTAAATAATTTGTAAGCTAATTTATTTAAATAAATTTACTAGTACAAATATAAAACATAAAATCAAGGATTGTATTGTAGTGTCTATAAATAGGGTCTCAATGTAATAATGTGGACACAACAACAATTCAATAATATTCTTTTCCTATATTTATATTCCTATTCTAAATAGGATTGTATAAACCTATTCCTATTCTAATAGGATTGTATAAACCTATTCATGTTCTAACAACTTTCTACTCCGAAATCGAATTAACGAGCGGTTGGTGACGTTTGAAAGAAGACTCAAAGACCTTTAGTTTGGTGGGTCTTCGGCCACAAGACTCTTCATATTCTAGGAAGAGTGGTTGTTTGAAGTTGAGGTTAGTAAGAACTTATACGAAAACTCAACCGGTAAAGAAGTTTCCAACTCAACTTTACAGTTTAGGTTTCTTGTGGCAATAATTCATATCCAAATCACTTACCACACAAGAGAACTAACCTTAACACATGTACAATTGGAAATTACCGGGTTCAGGCCTATACGCATACGAAGAATGGTTTGGATCTTAGCTTAGAATTTGCAGGGTGTTACACTTTTGATAGTCCATCTATTGGGGCCTTTCTAGACATTGATGTTGGGGGTTATCCGTTGGAGGTTATAGAAGATTTTTTATGTGATTTCTGATAATTATTTTGCATAGAATTCTTTGCCTTTTATCTTGTGTGATACAATGTCGGGATATGTCTTTGTTTCATAATATGTTGCCTGTGTATCATCCATTGAAGTTGATAATGTTAAAATTAACAAAAAGTGAACTGTTAGCTCAGTGATTGGCCCCATAGTTATCTAAAAAGTATCTACTTGGTATATAAGCACTTTTTATTTACATGCACTGTAAAATTTATTACCACAAACATAACAAAATTCCAGTACAACCAAAAACCACCAAGTAACAGCAACTAAAGCACCCAAATCCCCACCACCTTCTAGGAGGGTTCAAGGAAGATTAGGACGCTAAACTAAGTACAAATATGCTCAATAAAGTGTGTACATTTCCAAGCCCGTTTTGACTCTCTAAGCATTTTTGTTATTTCTTTAATACTGAATTTAATATCCTGTACTATAGCACTCTTCTAAACAGTATAATTTCTGAATATATATAACCACTTTGCTGTACACAAATATGCTTTTTTTTTATATATGTAGTTTCTTTTATGGACTGCTGATGAGTATGTTACAGGAAAGTCAAGTGAATATAGCCTCTTGTTACACTTGAACTTCTTTTTTGATGAAACATACCCATCTGAGGGCTGTTTATTTGTACTGTTGAGTGACACAACACTTCTCTTCTCCATATAAATATGCAGGAAAAGACAGTTGCTGTGATTTCACATATGCGCAAAGTTCACTGGTTTGAGAAATTTAATTGGTTCATCAGTAGTGAGAATTATCTAGTCATAAGTGGACGTGATGCACAACAGAATGAGATGATAGTCAAGCGATACATGTCCAAGGGAGATTTGTAAGTTAATTATACTTAATTGGTTGTCAAGATTATTCATTCCCACATTAAGAACCACTGTTTTTTTTTTTCTTTTGGCTTGAATGTTTTTTTTTAAAAAACTGCCTCCAATGATCATTGATATGAAAGAGTTACATTTTGAAGTTTGGTATACCAAACTTAAATACAAGATCTTGGGGTAGAAATAGAGTTAGATAAACTCTACAAGTTAACACCAAAAAGGGGGGGGGGTCTAAGTTGGCTATTACTCTACTAACTTGACTCCTTGCCAAAGAGGATTCAGGGGGGTTCGTAAATGAAATTAGAGGGTTTAACCTGTTGCATTCTGAAGGAAGGGAGCTCCCATCTATTTGTGTTAATTAATTCCCTAACTTCCCTCGGGAGATCAGAGAAAGAGTTGAAATCATGTATTGCATCAACACTATAACTCCTGGATGCTAATATATCAACAGGTTTGTTGGCTTCCCTGAAGCAATGACTGATGATAAATCCATGAGATTCAACTATTTGCTGTGCTTCTTGAATCAATTTATCCAATCTCCAAGGCGTTCTCCATTCTCCGTTTATGCATTTAACTAAGAGTAGGGAATCCGTTTCTCCCCAAACCCTATCATAACCTCTACTAACACCATTTAAGACCATATAGTAGTGCACAGGCTTCAGCCATGTTGCTAGTACCTTTGCCTAGACCTAAAGAGTAAGCAAACATCATGTTGCCTTGGTTGTCTCTGATTAGCCCTCCTCCACCACAACTTCCTTGAACTCAACTTCCATCACTGTTGAGCTTAATAAAATTTCTAGGTGGTTTGAGCCATTTGACTCTGATGGAAGTTCTTTGATTGATGTCCACTTCAAAGATTTGACAGAGGTTATTCCAGCTTTCCCCTATCTTTGCTTGACCAAAATTCTTCTGTGTAACCTGCAATAGAGTGTAAGTGATGTTAGTTTTGGTTCTGAAAAAAGAAGGCTTTACAGCCTCAAATTTATTGCTACACCTAGTTCTCCAGAGTTCCCAACAAATGATTGGGGGTAGAGCTTTAGATATGAAAGCTGCAATGGGGTTTTTAGTCTTCAAATTCCACCAACGGAGTAATATCATCTTGAGAGTGTTATGCATATGTCCAGTTCCCAGCGACCCTGCAAAAAACTTCCAGATTCTTTTAGCTTGTAGGCCTAGACAAAAAAGGTGATCTACATTTTCAATATTTGTGTTTGTCATCAGAAATGCAACAATGACATCCAGGACTGATACTAATTCCAAACTTTTTAGTAACTCTTTCATCAGTTGGAAGTCTATCGTGGATTGCCCTCCAAGTCAAAAACGTCGTCTTGAAAGGGATGCCCTTGTTCCATATGTTTTTAGCCATAATGTTGATCCCCCTTTTATGCCTAATGTTATTCCAGGCCGAGCTCGTGCTGAATTCCCCAGTAGATGTATCAGTCCAAATAGGATAGTCCTCTTTGTTGCTGTCCAAGTGGATACCCATACTGATCCTATTTTTATCTTCTGTGGAAAGTTGGTATTGCAAAGTATCCCAATGCCAAATTCCCTCTATTAAGACAGAGTTGAGATTGATATAACTATGGGAGTTGTCGTTAGGGTGCAGAAGATAAAGCGGTCCCAAGTTGGACCAGTTATCAAACCAAAATGACACATCCCCTTTTCCAACCCTCCAATAGATATTTTTTTCGGTGTTAAATTTAACCCCACAGAGAGATTTCCAGTATTGAGAGGTTCCTCTTGTCCATTGGACCTTCACAGGGTGTTGATTATTCCAGTACTTGGCTCTCATGAAGTCACTCCAAAGAGATTTAGAAGTTCTGAGCTTCCACCATTGTTTTGACTTCAAAGAATTACAAATATCTTCAATTCTTCTGAAATTGATGCCACCTTCCTCAAATGGATAGCACAAGTTATCCCAAGAGATCCAGTGATGCTTGTTTCCATGTCTTGTCCAGACCAAAAGAACCTAGCTAAGCATTTTTCAATAATTTCAAAAGTTCCCTTAGGAGGATCAACAACACTGAGAAGATGAGTAGGAAGAGCAAGCAAAACATGTCTAATGAGGATGGCTCTGCCACCGGGAGAGATGAGCTTAGAGTGCCATCCTCTAATTTTGCTAGTAACCTTTTTGACAATATCATTGTAATACGAAATCTTCTTTTTCCTAGTGATTAAGGGACAACCAAGATACTTGATGGGAAATTTATGGTAAACCATACCGGTGAGCCTTTTCGTTCTAGTGATAGTGTTAAGACTAGCTTTGGATTTGAGGGAGAAACAACTCTTGTTTCTATTTATGAGTTGGCCAGTGTTGTCCTCATGTTTCTTGAGAGTGTCTAGAATCATTTTGAGAGATCTCTTGTCCCCATTGCAAAAGATGATTGTGTCATCGGCAAATGTTAAGTGGTTGATCTGGGGACCATTGGCACTCATGTAGAAACCTTTGTACCCAATCTTGGTTTGCAGACCTGTCAACATATGAGAAAGCAATTCAGCACTCAAAATAAAAAGAGAAGGGGATAGAGGGTCTCCTTGTCTTAGTCCTCTAGAGGACTTGAAGAAACCATATCTCCCTCCATTTATAATAACAGAATACCAGTTGTTTGACAAACAGTTGTAAATAATGTGGATCCAGTTCTCCGAGAAACCCATTTCCTAAGAGCTAAACACAGAAAAGACCAAGAGACCCTAATCATAATCTTTGGTCATGTCCAGTTTTATGACCATATTCCCTCCTCTATTGGGTTTGTTAATGTCACTAATGATCTCTAGAGCCGAAAGAATATTCTCTAAAATAGCCCTGCCTTTAACAAACCCAGTTTGATTCTTAGAAATAATTCTAGGTAAAATATTAGCAAGTCTAGCATTGAGAATCTTAGAAATTATTTTACTAGCGACATTGCACAAGCTAATAGGTCTTAAATCAGAGAAACTTTGAGGGTGATCAATCTTAGGAATAAGAACTAAACAAGTATGGGTAAATTTTTTTGGAAGGATATCACCTGAGAAGAAGGAAATAACAGTTTTGTGGACATCAGAAGCTATTATGTTCCAAGCTGCTTGATAAAAGCGTCCACTAAGTCCATCTGGCCCCGGTGCACTATCTGGATCCAAGGAGAAAACACACTCTTTGACTTCTTGAAGGGTTGGCAGAGCACTCAGCGCCTCATTATCCTCATCAGTGATACACCTAGGTAAATAGTTGATAGTTTCAGTATCTATAGAGACACTTTCACGGCTAAACAAGTTTTGGTAAAAGCTCACTGCTCCTTCAGCAATTTGATCATTTCCTTCAAGACATTGATTCTGCTCATTCATAATTTTCTTTAAAGAGAGTCTCCTCCTCCTATCTTTGATAGTGCTGTGAAAGTAAGAAGTATTGGCATCTCCTTCCTCTAACCATTTGGCCCTGGCCTTTTGTCTTAGGATGGCGTCTTGAAGTTTCAAATATTTTGTGAACTCAGCTCTGCATCTAGAAAGTTCACATATGTTGACCTTAGTGTTGTTCATAACACTGTTTTCTTCCAGTACTTTCATTTGGGCTTCCAGTCTTTTTGGATCCTCATAGATGTCTCCATAGGTCTCTCTAGACCAGAGACTAAGCATTTTACAAGTTTTTTGATCTTCTGATGTAAAATATACATAGGATTTCCCACTACTAGTTCTTCCCAACATCTCTGAATGGTACCAAGAAAGTTTTCATGTTCAGTCCAAACGTTGAGAAATTTGAAATATTTAATGCATTGGGGAGCAATGTTGTTCATGTTGACCAACAAAGGGGCATGATCTGAGCATGTCCTTGAGAGATGGGACACACTACGTGTTGTAATCATCAAACCAATTGGTATTATAAACTAATCTGTCAAGCCGTTTCCAGATAGTGTTAGGGGGATCCCTGTTGTCGAACCAGTGAATTTAGCACCAGAGTATCCTGCATCTTGAAGCCCACTCACTCAGGCAGTCTAGGAAGTCCAAACTCTCTCCAAGGGTGAAAGGTCTTCCACCCATTTTTTCTTCAGCCGTGCAAATGACATTGAAGTCCCCAATAGCACCCCAGGGACCTTGAACGGCGTTAGCAATAATTTTGAGATCCGCCCACAATTCTCTTCTAGTCTTCTGAACATTTAGCATAGACAATTGAGAGGAAAATGGATAGGCCATCATTATGGAAATTTTTAATAAGAACATGTTGATCATTATCTTGTATGATGTCTACAATGATCTCGTGGTTCCAGTAAATCCATATCTTGTTGTTAATATTGAAGAAGCTATGATCCATCCTTAGTCTCCTTTTGAATTTCTCTAGTTTGCTACTATCCACTAGAGGTTCCTGGAGGCATATAAGAGGTAAGTGAAATTGTTGTTGAAAAAGAATGAGTCTTTCAATAGATCCACTGGACCCAATCCCTCTAATATTCCAAGAAAGGAAATTAAGCATTGGAAACAGTAGGGGGTGGGTTATTTTGTTCTTGAGATTGCTCCGAGGTAGGTTGCTTCTCTAAGTTGTAAGTTCCTCCTGGATAGGTAATGCTCCTAGGAGATAAGTTATTGTGAAACGTGATCTCTTCGGGTGGTTGAGTATACTCATCCAAAAGAGTTTTTCCATTTGTATGTTGTCTAGTTACCTCGTCATCTGATTTCGAGGATATTTTGTCCTCTTCAGTGTCCTCCATAATCATATCCATCCGGTCCTGCCTCGGCCTATTATTATCCTCTGGTGGATCAGGATAAGGATCTGTTGGGACTCTTCATTTCTAACAACAAGGAACTTTTCTTCTTGGTAAGATACTCCCTTCTGTAGATTTAAAGCCGGCCAACTGATAGCAGTAGTTTCCTTACTCTTTTTTTTGAGATAAGGGTAACTGTGTATTCACAAAAGATTCATCATCAAATGATGATGATCATAGGTCACTTACAATCTCATCAGAGCATAACAAAACCTACTCCTAGGGAGATTACAAATTGCCAATGAAATCAACAAAAGTTCTATATCCCCCCTCATATCCTGTTTACACCAAAAGTATAAAAGACTAAGGATGCAAAAAAGACATGTTCCATAGATTGGTATCTACCTTGCCGTGGAGGAACATGTATTCATTGACTTCAACAAGTTGATCACACATAAAACATCTTGAACAAATTTGTCTTCCTTTTTTCTGGAGCAATTCATGTGTTAGACATGCCCTTCTACACACCAACCAAGCAAAACATGATACCTTTAGAGGTATTTTTATCTTCCAAATTAATTTCCAAGGCCAAATTTTGATTCTACTTTGACCAGCATTGTTACTCCAGTAGCAAGACTTCACTGTGAACACTCCTTTCCTCTGTAATTTCCATTTAGGCTTGTCAGGTTCATTGGAGGTGCCTGGGAAGGTATTTATGATCTGAAATAGAGCAGTGATTCTCCCTATTTCCCAATCATTGAGGGCTCTTCTAAACAAGAAATTCCATCCTTGAGGGCTCCACATCTGAGAAATTGTGTCCTTGTTCTGCTGGCTGAGTATGACCAAATCTGGAAATAAAGTTGCAAGGCACTCTTCTCCAATCCATAAGTCATTCCAGAATTCAATTTTCCTGCCATTTCCCACCTTAAGTGAGATGTTATCCTTGAACTGTGGCCATAGTCTTCTAATGGTCTTCCAAACACTACACCCAAAAGTTCCCAGAACCTCCTCAGTAGACCAATGACTCTGTAGTCCATACTTGGCAATGATGACTCTCTCCTTAGTGCTATCTCTTCAATGCAGAACCTCCATAACCATTTCTGTAGAAGGCAGGAGTTCTGGAGGCTTAACTTTTTTATATCCAGTCCCCCATGCTTCCTACTAAGAGTTACAATGTCGCACTTGACTAGCTTGTAACCTCTATTTTCTCTGTTACCATTCCAAAGAAAAGATCTTCTAAGTTTGTTGATCTTTTTCTCAATGCTTTTTGGAATAGGAAAAAGGCTCATCATGTAGGAAGGAACGGCATCTAGGACTGATTTGACTAGGTAATGACTCTATCTCCCTCCCAAAGAGAGGTAATGACTCTTCCACCTTGCAAGTTTCCTGTCACATCTCTCCAAAACATCATTCCACACTCCTATGTCCTTGTTTTGTGCACCCAAAGGCATGCCCAAATACTTTGTTGGCAGAGTAGCTATCTGGCAGCCAAGGTTGCTAGCTAGCTGTTCCATGTTGCTTACATGGTTTACTGGATAGATGAAACTCTTTTGCCAATTTACATGGAGCCCAGAAACACCTTAAAAAATAGTGAGGATAGCTCTGATGTGTCTGATTTGTGTCACCTCAGGATCACAGAAAATCACAGAATCATCTGCATAAAGTAAATGAGTAACCCCCCACCTCATTCTCCATTCTCTCCTGCATTTGAGCTTTAAAACCAGTTAACCATCCATTGACATTTGCTCTCCTAATCATGTGGTTGAGGCCTTCCATGGCTAGAATGAAAAGGAAAGGTGAGACTTGAGAGAGGGCCCCCCTGCCTCAACCCCCTTTGAGATTGAAAGAAACCTTCAGAGTTACCATTTATAATTAATGAGAATTTAACAGTGGATATGCAGAAGTATATCCAGTTAAGCCACTTCCTCCCAAAACCCATGTCCTTCAGAATTTTTAACAGAAAAGACCAATTTACATGATTATATGCCTTTTCTATATCCAGTTTACACAAGATACCAACCTTGAGTCCACCAATTCATTAGCAATAAGTGAGGCATCCATAATTTGCCTTCCTTTTAAGAAAGCCATTTGGTGTATATCAACCAATCTCCCCATTACTGTCTTCAACCTCTCTGTGATTAGTTTGGAGATAATCTTATAAACTCCCCCTATCAAGCTAATAGGTCTGAAGTCTTTTAATTCCTCTACCCCAGCTTTTTTAGGAATCAATGCTATGAAGGTGGCATTAAAACCTTTTTCAAATACTTCCTTTTGATGAAAATTGTGAATGGTCAACATCAAATCCTCCTTCAAAGTTCCCCACATGACAATGAAGAAACTCATTGTGAAGTCATCAGGGCCTGGAGGTTTATCTCCATCACACTGTTTTAATCATCCCAAGACCTCTTCCTCAGTAAAAGGTCTTTGCATCCAAGTTTGTTCCTCCTGAGTTATAGTTGGACAGTCCAGGAAATGAAAACTAGGTCTCAGGTCTCCAATTTTCAGATTCAGTGTATTGCTTCCTATAGAATTCAATCATAATGTTTCTGATTTCTCTAGGGTCTTCTACAATTTCTCCTTTGTCTATTAGCCTGGTGTTATTCCTCCTGTGTGATGTTGCCATTATTTGGAAGAACCTTGTATTATTGTCCCCTTGTTTCAGCCATAATACTCTGGATTTCTGTCTCCACCTTGATTCTTCATTTTTTGCGAGCTCTTCCAACTCCACTACTATGGTGGCTCTTACCATCATTTCATCTTCAGTCAAATCTCTTGTTCCCTGTAACTCATCAATCTCAGCCAGTTCTTCCAGCAGGCTGTTCTTCTTATTTGCTATCATCCCAAAGTTTGCTTTGCTCCAATCTTTGAGTTTTTCCTTGAGCATTTTTAGCTTAATATTGAGTCTATAGTCTGGGCAACCTTCCACCATACTTGGATTGGTTCAGTGAAACCTTCCACTTTGATCCACCAGTTCTCGAACTTGAAATTTGACCTTTTCTTCTCCCAATTTCCACACTCTAACATGATAGGGCAATGATCAGAGAGGACTCTAGGTAGTAGCTTTTGCTTTATGTTTTTGAATTTTTCTTCCCATTCCATAGAGAAAAGGAATCTGTCTAGCCTCGCTGCACTTGGGTGATTGAGGCCTCTGAACCACGTAAAATCTCCACCATGAAGCTGGGGTTCATGCAGTTCCATCTCATGTATCCATGTTGAGAAGTCAGACATAACGAAGGAAATTCTATTGCATCCTTTTCTTTCTTCCATAGTTTTGTTGGTGTTAAAATCTCCACATGTGACCCAAGGCCCATCACAAATGGTTCTAACAGCAACTAGTTCCTCCCAGCAATTTAACTTCTCATCCCTAGTATGGGGTGCATACACTCCAGTGAGGTACCATGTATAGAGGTTATGAGTTGAAACAAACTCATAAGTGATGGAATATTGACCAGCTTCAACTAACGTCCCAGTCCAGCTTCTACTGTCCCACATCATAAGGACCCGACATCATAAGGACCTCCCCACTGGTACCCACAACTTCCAGGTAACCACACTTCATCCATCGGCATGACCATAGTTGCTTGGCCATTACTTCAACCTCCTTGCTGAGCTTTGTTTCTTGAAAACAATAAACATCTGCCTTCCATTTTTGCATTAGACTCTTCGCCATTATTCTTTGTTTGGTCGTTTAACCCCCTTACATTCCATGTCAATAGATTAACTTTCATTTAAAAGTGAAACACAAATTTCTCCCCCTGCTCCTGCTCCCTTCCACTTCTTCCCCTGCTCTTTGGAGTAGACACTGCCTTACCAGGCCCCTTGTTATCTAGCAATGGTTTTCTCTCATCAATCTTCATCAACAAAGCTATGGTTTCTTTTTCGAAACCTTCGAAAGCTACCCCATAAGTATTGCTCAACTCTAGGATATGGGAATTAACCCAATTTGATGCTTCCGTCTCGATGATTTCTTGAGAAAGAGGGATTTGCATATTGACTGGATCGGCGTCACGTATCTGCTGAATCTGCAAATCCTGTTCTAACACTTGCACATGTTCTCTTCCTTTTTTGGGGAGTTCAGCCTCATGAGGCTGTGTTTCGCGGTTTCCTGGATGTTGGAGACAGTCCTTTCTTCCCCTTCTGCCCCATCGTATATTCTTCCTCTCCTTCATTTTCTTTCTCCCAATTCTTGAATGCTTGCAGGAACTGAGAAGCGAGGTCTTTAAGATCTCTATTACCTTTTTCCCCCTCCACATCCTTCTCACGTGAGCGGGCCTTGGAACTGCTGGGCTTTTTAAATTTCTCTGCTGGGCTTGGGTGGATTTGTGATTTATTGTGTTTTGGGCCTTGATTTGAAGGAGATAGAAACAAAGGCTGACCCGTAATTGACTTCAAATTTGAATTTGAAGTGGGCTCTGACCCATTGTCTTTTCTTGTCCCCACATGTGATAAAAAACTGGCACCCCCCTCAACCCCTCTATTAACCTCTGGATAAATCTGCGAGAACTGCTGGTTAAAAGAGGCCGACTTGCCTTCTTCTCCGATAGTGAATTTGGCCGGCAGCTGTGTCCACAACTGCATGGAAAAGAAGATTTCGGCATTCAAGATTTTCACCTCCTTCAGTATCCTCGAACCATCACCTTCAACCTTAATTCTAGCCCATTTAGGGTGATTTCTTAGCTGTGTCTCTTCCTCCGTTTCGACCCAACCCCCGCAGAAATCTCCGATGCTTTGAAAGTCTTATGCGACCATAGATGTAGTGGGAGACCCACAATTCTGATCCATGTCGAAGAGGGTCCAATCTCTCTGTTTATGGCCGCTATTGTTGGCGACCACCAGTCCAGTTGAACCCTAGTGTTTTTCCACACCCAGTCCCCTGTAATCACTTGCTCTGCCGTGTCTCTTGTTGCGAACTCGAACAAAAATTTTCCACCCCCCATCTCATAAGTATTCAAACCATGAGTCTCTCTCCAATTTTTATTGGTCCATCCCCTCACTTCTGATAGGGTAGGTACACTCATATCCCTTCATTACTCTTGAACAATCCTCCATTAGTAATGTTGATAGTTTCATTTTCGGGAAACATTTCAATTGGGATCATAACATTTTTGCGGAACCTCTTCCTTTTGTTGACCATAGCAGTGAGTTCTTCCTTGTTGACTTCCAATATGTTAGCAATTTCTTCATGAAGTTGTTCTTTGGTATCATCAATCTTTGCATTTGAAGAGTTACTGTTCCTTCGAACATCAAGTCTAACTCCTTGTTTCTCAGCTTTTTTTCCAGTTCTTTCTTTTGTCTTTTCCTCCAGGGCTCTATCCACTCTCGTGTACTTGAATGCTGTGTTCACGAGTTTATTTTGGCTCTGGCTATCATTAGTACAAGCCAGTTCTCGCGTGGTGTCCATTTCATCAGATCTTTTATTGTCCTGAAGCTGCACAAATCTATTGAGGCTTTTGTTGTTGGCCGCGTGAGAGTTGATGTTATGGCTCCCTTTATCGTTGTTGGATTTGACTTGATGCCCTCCTTTATTTTTCCTTCTATCCACATTTTGCCATCCCTCGTCCTTGTCTTTCGTATTTGTCTCTACCTCTTTAGACAGTTGGTTTTTTCAGAGGTTTTGTAATCTTTAGCAGTAACCTCTTGATGACTAGGATTTCTTTGCCTTGGATTACTTCTCTTGTTCTGTTGATTGCCTTGGATGCTCCCCTGTCTCAGATCTTGTTCATTGTTCTCATTTTCTTTCTCATTTGTATTATCGAATCCTAGCTCGGGGTGGAGGATTCTACATTTTAGAGCTGTATGACCCTGAATCTTGCAGTGAGCGCAGAAGGCGGGGATTGTCTCGTATTCGATTTTTTGATCAAAATTTTCAATCTCCCCTTTAGGATTTTTGATGACCACAGCAACTTCATGAACAAGAGGTTTCAGCAGATCAATTTCGACTTTCAATTTGGCCATGGTGGGTCTGGTTTTGGATTGAGTAGCTTTGTCCATAGTAATGGGATTACCAATAGGACTAACAATTCTACAAAGTGCTACCCATTCATAATAATGCCAGGGGAGGTTTGGAAGATTTATCCAAACAGGAGCTAAAGTATCTGCCTCGGGTTTAAATTTGGTCGACCACTTTTGGATTTTCATGCTATTCTCCTCGTCCAGGTTAATGACGTTCTTAGAATATATGGTTTGGAAATCCTCTTCATTTTCCACATCTATGAACACATGTTTAAGATCTTTTACCCCTATTTTCACAGATCCTTTGAGAGGTACAATTTTCACAAATTCAGTCCTAATTTTTTCAATGGAGGGTCTGGTTTTGGCAAATTTACCTACAATAGTCCATTTGCAGGTGTTGGCCAGCAGCTCATTCTCCTCTTCAGTGAATACGATGACCGGTTTACCCTTGTCGAACTCATAATTTCTATGGGGAAGACATATTTTTCCCCTTTTGTGAGCTGATGTTGTTAGTACTCCAGCGTAAGAGAATTGCTCGCTTTTATCTCTACCGCTAGGAGCGTTGGTGCCGGGAGTATTGCTAGTCGAAGCATGGAGGGAGTCTTGTGGAAATTGAGAGTTCGTTGTATTGGGAATTTGGGGTTGTTTGTGAAGAAAAGGATTGTGTTTGTTTGGATCGGGGGTGTCTGGGGGCTGTGTTATTGTTGGACCAAAGAGATCAATGGTGATGCTCATCTCAGCTTCTCCGCCAAGAGAATCCGGCGAGAAGTTACCGTTGGGATTTCACAGAATAGTCTAGAGAGAAGGCAGAGAAGAGAGTCAAAAGTGTAAATTTGAATTAAGAACCACTTAAGATGCTTTGTGTAAATTTGAGAAGACAGTCAAAAGTGTGGTTAATCAAACATTTATTGGGAAATCGTATTGGGGCGGCTGCTACCTTTTCCTTTAGATGTTGATGCACCGAAAAGTTATGTTCCTTCCATTTCAGTATATATATGATGCTCTTTTCATTTCTGAGCCGTTCCAAAATGTTTTGCACCATTTTAAAATAATATTATTCTATATAACTTTCACAATCTTAAAGAACTTAAGATTTCTTTTTCTACTCAAATCTTAACCTACGGTCTGATGAAACTATCTTTTTAATCATTACTTCAATGTTTTCTCCATGTATAATAAACTAGTCAAATTAACATTTTAAAATCTGTTCCCCGTCAAGCACTGACATAAATATAGGATGTATGGAGTTTAGAGATGTTACTTGCTGTGTTGTGTTATCCTCAAACTCAGTCATTGGAAAAGAGACATCAGTTTATGATGACCCAAAAAGGAAAGGATTACATTCCACTCTCTAGAATGGAGTAACTGAATTAACACTTTATCAAGTATAAGCAATTTAGAGTAATAGAATGTGGTAACTTTGCATTCTGTATCAGGATATAGTGATTCAAACTACCCTTCGGGGTGGCCCAGTGGTTTGGGCTTGGGACTTCCATGTTGGAGGTCTCAAGTTCGAAACCCCTTGCTTGCGAAAGCAAGGGGTTTGCCTTTTGGGTTGAGCTCGTCGCACCGGGCTTGCCTAATGCGGGTTACCTCTCCTATGTGGTTTGCGAGCTATTGCATAGGAGCGGGGGTTTTACCCTGTGCGCACCCAAAGGGTAGCGGCTGCGGGCTTCCCTTGTCATAAAAAAAATAAAAATATAGTGATCCAAACTTTTGGTGCTACAATACCTTTTATCCCCACCTATTCATTTACACTGACCAGACTTCTTTCTTATTCTTTTTTGAATTTAATAATAACTGTACGTACACTGTTCCTAATTTATCAATTTCCAATTAATGTATGTCTAGTTTTTATATGACATTAGATACTAAAACTGTCTTGTGAATCTGGTTAAGTTTGTAGGGAATTTGTTCCTTTTTATGTGATTGTTGTATGAGAAATATTTTCCTTGAAATAGGTACATTCATGCAGATCTCCATGGAGCTTCCAGCACTGTGATCAAGAATCACAAACCTGAGATGCCAATACCTCCTCTCACATTGAACCAAGCGGGATGCTACACTGTAAGTTGTGCAGATTTCATATTATTGTATCTGCTGTAGGTGGGAAGCAACAACCTCACAAATACTTACCGAATTTGCACTGTAGGTTTGCCAAAGCCAGGCTTGGGACTCAAAGATAGTGACCAGCGCTTGGTGGGTTTATCCTCATCAGGTCAGTAAAACTGCTCCTACAGGTGAATATCTAACAGTTGGAAGTTTCATGATCCGTGGTAAAAAGAATTTTCTTCCACCACACCCTCTTGTTATGGGCTTTGGAATATTATTTCGCATGGATGAAAGTTCTTTGGGGTTTCACTTGAATGAAAGGAGAGTTAGAGGTGAAGAGGAAGGATTAAATGATGCTGAACAAGGTGAGCCATCGAAAGCAATTCCTGATTCCGACTCGGAGGAGGAGTTGTCCATGGAAACACCCATTGTAGATATGCAAGGCATAACAGATATGCCAAAGGATAGGTCAAATGTTTCGGGTGTTTCTTCTGAAGCTCAATCCAATATCGTCTTGAGCATCTCTGATGATCAAGCTAGCAATTCAGTCAACTCTTCTGTTGAAGTTAATTGCAATAATAATAATGGTACATCAGATTCTTTGGGGATAATGGCTACTTCTGGGGCATCACAGCTGGAGGATCTTATTGATAGAGCTCTCGAAATTGGATCTTCTACTGCATCTACTAAGAAGTATGGGGTCCCTTCTCCCTTAGGATCTGCAGGGCAGCATAATGATGAAGAAAAAAAAGTAACACCGAGAGAAAAGCCTTATATTACAAAAACTGAAAGAAGAAAGCTTAAGAAAGGCAGTGATAGCTCTGAGGGTGCACCCACTGTGCGAGGAAAGCAGTCAGAAGAAAATCAGAAGACTCAGAAGCAGTGTGAGGGAGATGTAAACAAAGCAAAGTCTGGTGGCGGGAAAGTCAGTCGTGGGCAAAAGGGTAAACTTAAGAAGATAAAAGAGAAATATGCAGATCAGGATGAGGAGGAGCGTCGTATTCGAATGGCGCTGCTGGCTGTGAGTATTATGAACAGTGTGTATTTTCATAATTGTTTCATTTTTAGTGGTTTGGTTTTCCTTCTTTTGTTCTGCTCGTCATTTTTATAGGCTTTATGGTTTTAGTCTCTGGCTTCCTGCATTGTTGTCTTGAAAAGCTTTTGCTTGGAGTATCTTGGTACCTTGTAAAATAAAGAGTATCTTGTTTTACCGACGTGACCTAAAGTTGTGGATATCATACAAGTGAGACACATACAGGTTGCATTGATATAAACATGTGCTTAATATCCGTCATTTTTTGGGTAGGGTGGGGGGTTATAGGGTTTGGAGTGAACTAAGAAAAAGTCAGACTTCAAAGGTAAAGATGCTCATTCTGATCCTGTTCTCTGGATCCACCTCATACAGTTCTTTGGGTCTTGTGAACTGAACAATATGAATCAGGTATATAAAGAAATTCCTTTGTATGACGTGGGGGTGGCGGGGGCAATATAGATACCCTGCATCAAATAGTACTTTACGTGGCTTCTGAAGTTTATTTGATAAAGTCTGGCCAATACTACTTCCTTGCCTCAAATTTCTTCTAAAAGACGATAGTGGAGGTGAATGTGGATTGAGCCCTGCATCAAGCGAGTATTGCTTTTTTTGCTCTCTAGGTATTCCATGATCATCACAGAGTTTATTATACACTCTATGATGATTTTACAAATGAGGATGCTTAAGTAATGCAAACAATAAAAGCCAGGAAGAAAGTTGAGTTATCAACCTCAAACTTCCTTCTACAAATGTATGAACTAAAAAAGATAGATTGTCTGTCTGAAGTATTTTCCTCTTTATCTTTTTCTTCAAATCTGTCCCACAACACTTGATAGTTCATCACTTCTTGGATTTGTTGGATCTACTTTGAAAAGTTACTGTGATGTTTGAAATTTATTTGATCTAGTCTGGTTAGTATGCATTCCTCTCATTGAAGAGAATTTGCTCTCTGGTTGGGACTTATTGATGCTATGCCCTGACACTGCCTCTTTTTTCTTTTTCCAAAGGTCTTTCCTGTTACCTGTCCAGACTTTCTTCCTGGTGTCAGATCTATAAATCTTCTTCGAAGAAGTTTGTGACAGTATCATTTGTTAGCTTTTATTTTTCTTATGTTTTCTAAAAAGCTTGGGTAATTTATTTTTTCTGTTTGCACAGCACAACTACAATCTACTTCCAGAAAAAATTCTCCAACATGACTATTTGTTCAAGTTCACCAATGGCCATTACCAATCCATGATTAGATGCTTTCATTCCCATTACACTGGTAGCTCTACTTAGGAGTCGCTGATCCTGTTATCATACTTGATACGCATATCATGCATTTGATGATCTATTGTTTTTCTTACTCTTCAAAAGAAAAGATGATCCATTATTTTCACTTTTGTGTTATTTCCTCTTATCATTTACCATAACTTTTTCTGGTCACGCTTGGGTTTCCATCAGAAGTGTATGAACTCACCAATGAGTACATATATGAACTTCTCCAAGATTTTTGCATTTTCATTATCCAGCAATGCTTGCATTAGTTACAGTTCCAATGAATTTGCAGTCTGCTGGAAAAGTAGAAAAGGCTGATCAAACAATCCAGAGTGAAAAGGCTGATGCAGAGCCAGATAAGGGAGCAAAAGCAACTACTGGTAAGTTCTATGGCTGCTTAAATAGAGTAGCAAAATAAAAGCAGTGGTAAGTTGTATTGGCTTTCTGCAAAGATATATATATATATATATATATATATTTGGTTTCCCGCCCGGTGTCCGGAGCCCTCATTGGAGCCCCGACTAAATTTAGATCGCGCACTGTGCCCATTCGAGTGGCGCTCCCAACAAGATTTTCTCCATACCCAGGGCTTGAACCCGAGACCCTGGTTAAGGGTGAATAGTCCCACCACTGCACCACCATTGCTGCCGAGTGGGATCTTACACTCACTTGTTCTATATTTGACTGCAGTACGAAAATTTGACTTATGTTTGTATTTGATTGCAGCAAAATAAATTATTTGCCTGTACTGTCTGTCTCTTGTCAAACACGTTTTGGGAATTGATAGAAGTTATTCAGTGACACATGGCATTAAATTCAGAAATCTGATTTCCCCCACAAAAAAGAGGGTGTTAGTTGTGCATTAAATGAAAGTAACTTTCATTGCTATTCACAGCTGTTGTGAATTTTGGTGCATCTTAGAACAGATAATGCCAAAACTTCTTCCATAAATGAGAGTGGTTCAATTTCCCAATCTGTACCTTGCCTATTTGGAAGTACCTTGTAGATTGTATGCTCTTGGTTATTGATTGGGGGGAAAGCAGGTTGATACTCCCTCCGTCCCTATTTAGTTGTCCATATTTCCTCTTTTAGTCCCTATTAAGTTGTCCATTTTGACAAATCAAGAAAGGACAACAATTTTTTTTCTATTATACCCTTATTTAAATAAAGTTGTCATAAATAAAGTAAATAAACTTATGAACTTCCCAGCATTGATTAGTTATCTTGTTGTCCCTATTTAGTTGTCCATTTTGACAAATCAAGAAAGGACAACAATTTTTTTTCTATTATACCCTTATTTAAATAAAGTTGTCATAAATAAAGTAAATAAACTTATGAACTTCCCAGCATTGATTAGTTATCTTGGGTGAATTTATTTTGGAATTGTAAATTGTACTATAAGGGTAAAATTGTAACTTTACAATGCTAATCATTGTTGCCTTGATCTGTTTGCCATTTCTAAAGTGGACAACTAAATAAGGTCCGAGGGAGTAATAAGGGTTACTTGAAATAAATACACAGTAATGCAACATTTGTAGTGAGTGTTTTATTTACTCTTGAGTTTGTGATTTTGTTTTGTTTATATGGTAATAGGGATTGAAGATGCTGCAAAAATATGTTACAAGTGTAAAAAGGCGGGTCATCTCTCTCGGGATTGTCAAGAAAATGCAGACGAGAGTCTGCAAAGTACATCGAATGGAGGGGATACCCATTCTTTAACCAATGTGGGTAATGCTGCTAATGACAGGGACAGGATAGTCATGGAGGAGGTGGATATCCACGAGATTGGTGAAGAAGAGAGAGAGAAATTAAATGATGTGGACTACTTGACTGGAAATCCATTGCCAAATGATATTCTATTATATGCCGTGCCCGTCTGTGGCCCTTATAATGCGGTACAGTCGTACAAATATCGTGTGAAATTGGTGCCAGGCACTGTTAAGAGAGGAAAAGGTACATCTTTCATGTTGTCACTGTTTTTGGAAAATATTTTTATTTTACTTGTGTCTGTTAAGGTGTTACACTGAAGTGATACTTTTGCTGCAGTATGCATAGGATTCTGGCTTATATTCTCATTTATATGCTACTTCACTAGAACCATTTTTTAATTGCCTTGGCTTTTATTTTCTTGACAATTTTTCTCCTTTGGCAGCGGCCAAGACAGCCATGAATTTGTTTAGTCACATGCCTGAGGCTACGAGCAGAGAGAAGGAATTGATGAAGGCATGCACAGATCCTGAGCTTGTTGCTGCAATTATGGGTAATGTCAAAATCACATCTTCAGGCCTTACTCAGCTGAAGCAAAAACAAAAGAAAAGCAAGAAGTCTAGCAAAGCAGAAAGCTAGTCAAGGAAAAGCTCTCCATACAATGGCAATAGTGAGACACTGTTGGTATTTGTCCTTATTCGATGTAAGGATGAAGGTTTGATTTTCATCTAAATATATGGCTTCTTACCCCCCTCCCCCTTTACTAAATAACCACAAAAGAGGCGACATACCAAACTGATTTCTATGATGTTATTTGGCGTTTTTGTTGGACTCTGTCTCTCAAATTTTGTATGAAAATATGGTAAATGATTAGATCATTGAGCTTGTTTTGTCGCTAGTTGGCTCAAGCTTTGACTTGATTAATGAGTGGTAGCTTAAGTAAATTTGCATTAAGAAGGAGATCATTCTGCTTTAATGTAAAATATGAAAAGCTTTGATCAATCAGATTGCGGGCTCAAGTGGAATAACTGAAATGCTTCTATAATGAGATGAAATATTATTGTCAGGGTGGGGTTTTGCTGAGAACTCACCCACTAGTTGTATTATGGTTTGGATGATGATGTAAGTTGATTGTTACATCTCTTGCAACATATTAACTCCCTCACTCTAGTTAATTTTTGCTGCAATTTGCTCATTCTTCAAGTCTGACATAAAATTACATATTCAACTATTACTCAAAAATTAATTAACTTTTCTAAGCAGGTCTTATGCATTCTTAAAAATCTTTCTTGATTTCTGTCTAGGGATGACAATAGGGTGGGATGGGAGCGGGGCGGATTTAGAACAATGTGGGGCGGTGCGAGTTTCAATCAATGTAGGTGGGGAGTGGGGTGGACCATTTTTTTTTTTGTAAAATTTAGCTGGTGCGGGTGCGGGTGGAATTGCTGATTGAATTACGTTTTTACCTCTTTTCATGTTTCTTCGTTTGCTGCAAATGTTCTTTTCACTTCTTTTCTAGTTAGTTTTTTTTTTTTTTTTCACTTTTCAATTTATAAAAGTAAATCCCTGAGTTGCTACAAACAAAGAAGTTATTAAAGTTTACAAATTATTTTGGTCCCAATCCTGTCATAAGAATACACTATTTATGAAATCAGCTCTATATCAATATTGAACCTATTTGTCATATGAGTGCTAAGTTTTATTAATAGAGAAACAATTTCATTGCAAGATATAATAAATAGCCATAGGTACGGACAAGAGTTTTCATGAATAAGTTGGAATGGAAATGAATAGATTTCTTTTTTTTTCTCAGATGTAAACACTATTTTTCAATTTGGTAAAAAATTAAACTAGAAAGGAAACGGTATAACCTTACAAGTGCGGTGAAACAAATTCTAGAAAAGATTCTAATTTCAACCATAAAACACTCGTAAATCTTATAAAAAGTTGAACACCTTTTCTATTGTTTTTTTTCAAAATATTATCTTTAACAAATTATGCGGGGGAGGCAGAGTGGGGCAGCTTGAAGTAAACAAATTATTCCTGGTTAAAATCTTTGCGGGTTTATGCGAATATGCTCCGCAACTGCCTCATCCCGGTCCATTTGTCATTTCTCGGATCGAGACATGCCAACTAAGGGTGTTCAAGTAAAAAATAAATAAAAAATAGCCAGATAAAAAATTGAATCAACTCGAAGAAAAAATCTGACACTTTTGGTTTGGTTTGCTATTGGTTTTAACTTTAATTACCGGCAAAATTAAACAATATATATATATATATATATATATAAAGAGAGAGAATCCCAGGCCTGCCTACGTGGCGCCCTTAGAATTTAGGAATTTAATTTTTTATTTTCTTCGTACTTTTATGTGTTCTATCCCTATTTTACTTTTACCTTTAAATCTGTGTAACACCTCAGAAATTGAAAAAGGAAAGGACTTCATGTTTTGGCTACTGGTTGTGTCTTATGAGACTAGTCTACGGTTCGTAGAAGCTCATACGGGCCATAGATGGTGCTCGTAGGAGGGAGGTTGAGTTTAGGAAAAATTTAAAGTTCTGAAGTTTGACCTACGAGTGAACATGACGGGTTGTCGTAAGGACTATGGGGCGTAGATGGGTTTCGTAGAGGGGTCTCAGACTTAGTGAAATATTGGACTGGAATTTGGGTTCTACATGTTGGCTCTTCGAGCCATAGAAATTTTGATGGGCCGTAGGAAGGTCTCGTGGGAAGTTTAGCAAATTTTGGGTTTCTGAGGTTAAGTCTACATATGACTAGTACGGGCCATAGAAAGTTCTATGGACCGTAGGTCCAGTCCGAAGGTCACTGTACGTAGTAGTTAATTATTAAGGATATTTGAGTCTTTTCCTATGCATTTAATACTTATACTATGTCATTTTAACCTTTAATTCAAGACCTATAACTACCCTTCAACTCCTAAATTTACCCAAACCCTCTCATTCTCTCAAATCCCCAATTGCATCCACATTCATCCTCTCCAAATTTCCTTAAGTCTCAAGGAAGAAAACTAGGGTTCAAGTTTCAAGTCTCCTTTTTCCTCCATTGCTTTTGGGCATCATCAAGATATGTGGAATTTCACTATTGAAATTCATTCATCCAATGGGTCCAAAGGATTCTTAGGTGTCCAATTCAATTTCACCTAAGTTGCTTAGGGTTTCATGTGATCCATATGAGTCTTAATTGATGTTGATTTAACTATTCAATTTCAATCTTCCTATGCATATATTGATTAAACTACATTATTTCTAATTAATTTCTATAAATTTTGACTATGAATTTACGAAGAAACCCATGAAGTTATGAATATGAATTATGATAGTTATGTATCTTTTTATGATAAAGATGTTTATGATCTAAGGTTGCTTTTGAGATAAACATCATCAAATTGTGAAATGTTTTCTCACATACTTAGATAGTCATGTTGGTGAAAGGATTTCTCACATATGCATGGATCATGGTTTAAAAGAGCTACTCTTATAAGACTTTATGATTTGGATTGGTATTATGATTATTGCATTTTCTAATGTTATGTTTTGATAATTGACTTTCTCCATTTCGTTGAATTTAACTTAGCACCGAGAGAACTTTGAGGTGGAGGCTCAAATAGGATAGTCTCTACTAACAACCTCTAGTTCCAAACTACGTGGCCCTGTAGATTGTCTTAAATGACCTAGCTAGTGGATCCACAAATAACATAAGGATTAATGATATGGAGTCCTACCTTGACAAGTAGACTCTCCCTTCTCTGTGTGGGAGTTGCATCGGATTTCATGTTATAGCTCACATGGTCTATTGTCGTTAAAGCTAATATCTCATAAAATGAACTAAAGTTACTTCAAAGGTCTTATGAAGCTTTCATAATGATTTTTATCCATTGACCATGTGCATGACTTACAATTCTTCTTTCAAGGTTTTACTATATTTTAGCTTGGTCATGCATATCATGTTCCCTCTTATGTCCCCTTATGATTATGTCTCATGTTTTATACATATCACTCATATTTAGTACATTTCATGTACTAATGCGTACTTGTACCTACATTGTCTCATAATATAAGGTCCGACACTTTCTCTTCTCACGCTCGTGGCTAGTTGATCGGTAAATCGTGAAGACTTGGTGAGTCCTCATATTTTGAGGACTGTTTTATTTTTACTATGCTTTTCTTATGTATTTAGTTTTCAGATGTTGTACGTGGTGTGTACGTGTTATGTCCTGACCACTTTTTTTGATGTATTAGATTGGCTTGTCAAGGCAATATGTAGACTCCCGCTCTTATGTCAAACTCTTTTATGATATGATACATTTTGCTTAATTTCTTATAATTTCTATAGTACTGTGTTGTATGTATGTCAAGCGGCTTGTGTAGGGCCTATCAAAGTCTTATACATCATGTCATGTCTAGGGTGTACTTTGGATCGTGAAAAACTTGATATCAGAGCACAAGATTTTAGAAAAAATTCTAGGATATATGACAAGCCGCATTGAGTAGAGTCTTGTTCATGAGTGTGAAGCACACCACATTTATGAATAGGAGGTTACAAAACGTTTAGGAAACTTCACTTCATTCATTACTCTAAAGTCGTGTCATAGAGTCTATCTCTATAAAGATCCTTCTCCTAAATCTTGTTCGATACTTTTCAGGATATGGCAAGGTTTTAGAAAAAGTCCTAGGATATCTGACAAGCCGCGTTGAGTAGAGTCTTGTTCATGAGTGAGAAGTATGACATATTTATGAATAAGAGGCTACAAAATGTTTAGGAAACTTCACTTCATTCATTACTCTAAAGTCGTGTCATGGAGTCTATCTCTATAAAGATCCTTCTCCTAAATCTTGTCTGATGCTTTTCAGGATATGGCCCCTGAAGAGTTTATGTGAGAAAAAGTACGGTGAGAATGTGGAGCCCGAGGTTTCTCAAGTTTTGAATGATCCTTTGGCCGAACAAGTGAATCATGTCGAGTTTTGAGCTGCTTTCCAAGTCTTGGCTCAAGTTATGACGACCCAAGAAAATAGAGAAGTCGGTTCTCCCGTGAACCCAAATGTGGGTTCAATGACAATAAGGATAAGACTTCACTAGGATGAATCCTCCGAAATTTCACGGGTCGAAAGTTTATAAGGATCCTCACAAGTTTTTTGATGAGGTGTACAAGATAGTAGATATTATGGGAGTGTTACCAGTGGAAAAAGTGGAATTGGATACTTATCAACTTAAGGGTGTTGCTCCAGTTTGGTTCAAACAATGGAGGGAACAGAGACTATTGATGCGGATCCTCTTGATTGGGAGAAATTCAAAGGCGAGTTTCTTAACAATTTTTTTCACTTGAGATGAGGGAAGTAAAAGTTCTTGAGTTCATTAATCTTAGACAAGGAAATATGAGTGTGAATGAATATGCTTTGAAGTTCACTCAATTGGCTAAGTATGCTCCGACTATGGTTGCCATCCCTAGGGCGAGGAAAAACTAGCTGCTACTGGCTAAATAATGAATAATAGGCCATCAAATTGAATATCTTATACTTTGCATGCACATGTACCAAATAATACACAAAGTGACAATTGACTAACCTATGAAAAATTATTCAATATTGAGAAACCAATTATATCAAAGTACAAATATTATAATCGAAAATATGTAAAAGATAAAATTCATTAAAGAGTAAGGATTTTACAATCTTTCAAGTTCTTAATATATGTGACAATACCAAATGTCTAATATTCAGATATTAGAAAATGATCATTCATAATCTTAATGAGGTCATAGATTACTTCACAAAGCGAGGGTAAATTATCTAGTTAGTAAATATATAAAATTGGTAAATAAAATGTACATTTAACTTTTGAAGGGTATATTCGTAATCCAAGTTTCAACTATAAAACCTTCCACTTTTGAAATATATACTTCGTTAACTCTTAGGTAAATTAAAGTTACAAACACCTCATTTTTCTATGCTTGACTATTAGTGTTTAATTTTGTGCATATTTATATGCTCAATTACTACAATTTATCTGCATGTACCTTACGTTTTGAGGGCATTCTTGATGCTAGTTGATAAATTTTTGATAAGTATTGCGATGATTGCACACTAAGCTATACAATTAGCCATATGCAGGATTACTCTATATTTAAATTATTCTTTTTAACAAAAAAACATCCCCATATATATAAAACTTAACAACTTTCATCCTTAAATTAAAATTTGTCCAACAATTAATGAAATTCTCACAAAAACATATGCAGGTATGAGAGAGAAAGTAAAACCTTTTTCTCCCAGGCACAGCCATCGAGGTAATGACCTGGGTCTTCTCTGGAACTTCCTTCCCCCTCCGGTGATCCTTTTGATCACCGGAATCAACCCCTCTTTCTTCTCTTCTTCCTCCCTCTCATTTCCCTTTCTACAGACACCCATTTCTTATACGTTTTTTGATGGAAAACACCATTTATTTTGCTGTGGGCTTCAAGTCTTATTATCTTGCAAGACTCTCATGGACTGCTGGGTATTGGTATGACTGGACTTAGAGAAACATAAACTCCATTACCAGGACTCATTTTTCCATGAAAACTATGATGTGGATAGTCCAAAGACTGAATGAAGCCTCCTTGTCTAAAGAAACTCAGTGAGAAGATGGAAAATAAGAGAAGATTTCTCTGAAACCTTTTGCGCAAGAAATTTCAACAAGTATGGAAGATCCATCATTATTATCAACTTAAACATCATTATTATCAACTTAAAAGGCAAGAGGAGATCAGTGTTGATTATCCCAGAGCTAACACTCAACTCAGGATGGACCTTTGTAGCAGAAAAGGTGGATAGGTTCATAAAATCCCAAAAGAATGACCTACCCACAATGGAGCATATGTTGACTGATATACCGTGAGTTTACGATATTTTTAATACATTTCACTTAAGAGTTGTGTGTGTCTACGACCATTTTGTATTAGAATTAATGTTTTTGTGTTATATTTGTAGGAAATAGGCTTGGACGAGGTTGAGAGGGACATCAATTGAATTTCTGTAGAAGGAGTCACCTACAGAGGTGACCTACGGACCGTAGGTCCAGTCACACTCCGTAGGTTGGTGGCGTAGATGGAGCATCAGGGAAGTCTTGACCAAGTGTGGACCACTGTGGCTATTGATGGACTGTAGGTTGACCTACGAGCCTTCCAGCATGTCCGTCATTTGTTTCAGAAAGTCTGAGTTCCAGTACCTGATGAAAAGTTCTAAATGTGGACCCACGAGAGGGGACCCATGGACTGTAAGTCAACCTACGGTCCATTTTGCAGGTCCGTCGTTTGCATCAGAAAGTTGAAGGTTCCAACCTCTGTGGAAAAGTTCTAAGTCCTGAGCTACGGAAGGGACCTACGGATCGTAGGTCGATCCACGGTCCGTAGGTCAGTCTCGTCGATTAAAGCCGCGTCCAACAATTTATTTCCTTATTTCATTTCCTTTTTGTTAGGGATTATGTTTTCTATAAATAGGGTATGTAAACCTCGTTTTTGGGGGTTAGCCATTATTGTTTAACTTTAGTTCTTGGTGTGTTCTTGGGAATTAATTTGCAAACATTAGCAATTTGATTTCTTAATTTCGGTTTATAAAGATTTTTTCTTTGAATTTCAATTGGAGATTTCGGGTTTCTTCTACTCATTATGTAAGTTCATGAATTCTTCTTCTAAAAATATGATTTGTGTTCTTGCTAGCATGGGTAACTGAATCCACAACTAGGGTTGTGGGAACCATGAGCAATTAACAAAGTATAAATAGTAAGTAAGTAATTCTTAAATAGTGTTATTACATGCATTGATAATTCTTTCGTTTAGAAGCCTTTTTAACGGGGGG
>NW_006238927.1:4049140-4056385 GCF_000226075.1 Solanum tuberosum | reverse complement strand
TTGCATGTATTGATAATTCTTTCGTTTAGAAGTCTTTTTAACGAGTGCACGCGTTAGAACTCGCCTTGTTGCTACTTTCCGGACCAAGGAGGTAATCAACAAGAAAAGAATTATCAACATAGATTTAGTGTGATACTATCTAGTAGTCTAATGTCAATTGGTGTGAGGGTGAGAACTAAGTCATACATTGATGTGATGTCTAATATGAGGTAAATGTAAGTGTTAGTAAATTATACACACGTAGCCGGACCAAGGTGCGGGGTGAAATTCCCTATTTGCTGGACCAAGGACTTATGGATACATAACTTGCCACTTTGCATGTGATACATTAGGAAAAAATTACTATTATTAGGATTACCGCGTTATGAGCTTATGGGGAACACATACACCCTAGTTTCTTTCTCTCATTGATAACAACTAAAGTTCGAATCTTGCTCACTTTCTTTCTAAACAACGATCAGTTATTTGTTACACAAACCCCCACCCCCCATTTACTTAATTGTCTCGAAAATAACTTGACTAAACGGATATAATAGTGAGTTAAGTTTAAGTCTAACCCATATTCCTCGTGGGATCGACCCCAACCTACAAGTTGGGTTCTTTACTTGATAACGATCGCTTATACTTCTTTAGGGAGGTGTAGTTTGAGCGTATAAAATTTTGGCGCCGCTACCGAAATCAATCCCGGTTGGTGACTTCCGACGTGGTCACTTCCCCCAGTCTGATGAGGGGGATACACCGATCGGTTCACCAGCTGGTTCTACTTTTGGCTTTGAGTTCGCTACTGGCTCTGGCTCCGAGTCCGTTTCTGGCACTAGTTCACATGGGAGTAATACCTCGCCTGATGAGGCTACTAGTGCAGGGGACATTCCCGTACCACCTAACACCGAACCTGCTGCAGTTGCTGATGAGCCAAACTGGTGGTGTGTAAGTGGTCAATGGAAAATATACAGGGATGCCCAGATGATAAATGAGAAAGAGAGGATGGATCGATTGATTACCGAGGAGCACCGGGGTCTCACAGGCAATCTTCATACTATGCCTGATATCCATGCACTATTCCAGAGGCACCGGTGTGAGTGGATGGCTCGTAGCCCAGAGACTTACAGCGAGGAGATAGTGAGGGAGTTCTATGCTTCCTACGCATCCACCATTCGAGGTTCCATTGACAGACGGGCCAAGCCCGCAACCCAGCCTCCACTCAGGGCTACACTAGTTCGTGGGTTCTCTGTTGATATATTGGAGGTTACTATCCGCTAATTCCTCTACGGCCCGACCGAGTTTGATTATCGATGGGACATCGTGAGGAGCGGGGCATTCCAGAGGAATGCAGAGCAGAGGGAGACTTTATTATGATGGTTGGTCCGTCACTTGGCTACAGACGGAGAGCGCGCCGAGTGGGTTAGCACCCCGAGTGTAGGCATCAGGAAGGCCACTTTGACTTTTGTGGCCAAATTTTTCTGGCTATTGGTGTGAAACAGGGTGTCTCCTACGCAGGCAGACAATGTTCTTACGTGGGACCGCTCAATCAAGGTGGCAGCCCTAGTTGCTGGGTTTGAGATGGATTTTTCCCGCATGATTATTGCGGAGATTCATGAGAGGGCCTTCAAGGCCACCACCACCTACCCCTTCCCATGCCTCATTTTTCAGTTGTGCAGGGATTTTGGAGTGTCGATTTGGCATTGTGATAAATTGATTCAGGCGACCAAGACCCTGGATATATGCCTGATTCGAGATGAGGCCAATGTGGCTGCGCCGCGCAGAGAGTCGCAGGTTGATGTGCCACCACTGGGAGCAGACTTTGTTGCAGATGTAGAGCAGATAGAGGGTGAGGATCCTGCCCCTACTGAGGAATCCCCAGCTTCCTATGCTCCGGCCACCAGTCAGGCCCCTAGCGCCTCCAGAGCCACTCACTCTTCAGGGTCTGTTGCCGTACCCTTAGCTTGAGTCCAAAAGCTCGAGACACAGATGGCTATCCTGTTGCAGCTTATGCGACCATGGATGCAACGTGCTATAGCAGAGTTCGAGGCTAGGATGGAGTAGCGTACGACGCACATGATGGATCTGAAGGTCCAGGCCGTTAATAAGCGCCTGGATGCTTTTGAGTTGAGAGTCCTTGAGAGGCTGGTCCCGACTGATGATGTGACCACCCTCCGGAAGGAGGTAGAGAGCCTCCGTGCTGATAATACTGGACTTCTTGTTCCTCCATAGACTGAGCCCGAGTCCGCCCCCACGACACCGGTTGATAATACGATGATAGATGCACTATTCAGAGATGAGATGCTGTTGCTTGTTTCTTCAAGCGCCCCGCTCTAGTCGGACTTCTGATGACACTGAGGTTGGAAGAACTCGCAAGAGGGAGCGCCAAAATATTGAGGCAACCCATATGGCATCCATAGTTGATGAGGAGAAGCACCAGCAACGAGCTAGGGAGGTAGGAGCTGGTGCCTCTAGAAGTATGAGCACTACTGATGGTGTGACGAGGGTTGATGTGCGCACTACTGATGGTGCGGTGAGAGTTGATGGCAGCACTACTGAGCTGAGACAGTTGATGCGGGCACTACTGAGGGTGACCTGATTGTTGATCCAGTGGGCTCCGAGAAACTGGGCCCACCCGCTTGTTGATAGGTCTTCGGCGCTATGCGCCACATGTTTGCTTCACCCGATCCTTTATTCTTTACTTTTTGTGCATTGGGGACAATTACACTCTATTTTGTTGGGGGTGGGGTAAATGGATTATGGGTGATAGGGTGAAGTCTGAGTAACCCAACTCATAATCCTCTCTTGGGGTTTTCTTGCATGTGTTCTTTTCCCCCAAGAGATTGTTTTAATTTCTGTTGAACCGGCATGTGTTAGGATTGTATGTGTAGAAACATGAGAAAGAATGAATCATGATAGCATAAGTATGAATAAAAAAATGATACCCGTCCTGTCCAAAAGTTGTGATATGTGCTAAAATCTGTAGGCTAGAATGAGTTAAATGTGTTGGCTCTGAGTATGACATGATAAAAAACCAATTTGATCTCATGACTTAAGCTAAAAACTTGAACTGGGTAATCTGATAATCTGATAATGAAACAAGGTGCCAAGAGTGTGTGAGGATAGTTGAATGTTCAAACAGTTTTGTGCCAATCTAGAACTTGCCCCATTGGTCCTGCTAGGATAATCTAGGCTAGAAGTTGGGAAGTGATCATAGGCCATTGTTCAAATTAGTCCACTTAAGCCTAAGATGATCTAACCAAATAGTAGCATTATTCCCTTTTGATCCAAATATTTTAGCCTAAAATCGACCATTTCTTTTGATTCACCTAACTCACCTTCCCTTAAAACAATTGTCTTGACCCCGGTCCGTCCTTGGATATGTGCACATTGACTTAGGCCAAAAGCCTAAGTTGAGGGTGGCTAAGCCAAAAGTTACCTTGATCTTGGCCCTGGTCCGACATCGGACATTGTGAACCTCAACTAATGCAAAATGCATAAGTTGAGGGTGACTATGAAAGAGGAAACCAAATGGAAAAAAGGGTATGAAAAAAGTTTAGTGTTGAAAAGAGAAAAAGAAAGAAAGAGGATGTGACTTTATGCGAAAAAGGCAAAAGAATGTGATAAGTGAAAGTGTGAAAAGAAATAAAGAAAAATAAAGTGATATAAAAAGAAGAAAGTGAAAAAGAAAAGATAAACAAGTATCACAAAGTCAAATGTCGCATCCTGGGTTGAAAAGAGAAGGGAAAGAAAATGGGATGAAAAGTTACCAAAAGTAGGTCAAGGAAGAGGTAAAAAGCCAATGTAATGTCAAGGAGGGTAAAAAGTCACTAAAAAGTACCCAAATGTACCACACCTGACCCCGACCCTACGTTACAAGCTAAGAAAGTCCTATTGTGATCCTAACAACTAGTTTGGAGAGTTTAAAGAGTGAAAATAAGGGCAAGCCTATGGTATTGAGCACTAACTGTACTTGAAGTCACTTCTGAGCGTGAGTGTTGAATGAATCCTAAAACTTTAAAATTCATATCTTCTGTGTGAAAAAGGATTTCGTTTGAAGTGAGGGAACTAGTTGCATTATTAGAAAGTTGGTACCTTTGTGATTGTGAAAAAAATGTATGTTGTGTGTCTATTGGTCGATCTTTATCCTATTTTGATCTGCATGAGTTAGCTTGTAGAGTCTAAGAGAAACGATTTGCACTAGAAAAGGGAGTTGGGATAGAAAGCCATGTGATTGCTTGAGCTTGAAAGTATGCTTCTACACAAGTGTCGTTTAGAGTCTTAGTGTGTCGCTTGAGGACAACAACAAATTTAAGTTGAGGGTGTTGATATACCGTGAGTTTACGGTATTTTTAATACATTTTACTTAAGAGTTGTGTGTGTCTAGGGCCATTTTGTATTATAATTAATGTTTTTGTGTTATATTTGTAGGAAATAGGCTTGGACGAGGTTGAGAGAGACATCAACTGAATTTCTGCAGAAGGAGTCACCTATGGAGGTGACCTACGGACCGTAGGTCCAGTCACGCTCCGTAGGTTGGTGGCGTAGATGGAGCATTAGAGAAGTCTTGACCAAGTGTGGAACCACGGTGGCCATTGACGGACCGTAGATCGATCTACGGGCCATCCTGCATGTCCGTCATTTGTTTCAGAAAGTCTGAGTTCCAGTACATGATGAAAATTTCTAAGTGTGGAGCCACGAGAGGGGACCTACGGTCCATTCTGTAGGTCCGTCGTTTGCATCAAAAAGTAGAAGGTTCCAACCTCTGTGGAAAAGTTCTAAGTCCTGAGCTACGGAAGAGACATACATACCGTAGGTCGATCCATGGTCCATAGGTCAGTCTCGTCGATTGAAGCTGCGTCCAACAGTTTATTTCCTTATTTTGTTTCCTTTTTGTTTGGGATTATGTTTTCTATAAATAGGGTATGTAAACCTCATTTTTCGGGGTTAACCACTATTGTTTAAATTTAGTTCTTGATGTGTTCTTGGGAATGAATTTGCAAATATTAGCAGTTTGATTTCCTAATTTCGGTTTATAAAGATTCTTGCTTTGGATTTCAATTGGAGATTTCGGGTTTCTTTTACCCATTACGTGAGTTCATGAATTCTTCTTCTAAAAATATGAATTGTGTTCTTGCTAGCATGGGTAACTAAATCCACAACTAGGGGTTGTGGGAACCATGAGCAATTAACAAAGTATGAATAGTAACTAAGTAATTCTTAAATAGTGTTATTGCATGCATTGATAATTCTTTCGTTTAGAAGTCTTTTTAACGGGGGCCAACGTTAGAACTCGCCTTGTTGCTACTTGTCAGACCAAGGAGGTAGTTAATAAGAAAAGAATTATCAACATAGATTTAGTGTGATACTATCTAGTAGTCTAATGTCAATTGGTGCGAGGGTGAGAACTAAGCCATACATTGATGTGATGTCTAATATGAGGTAAATGTAAGGGTTAGTAAATTATACACACGTAGCCGGACCAAGGTGCGGGGGTGAAATTCCCTATTTGCCGGACCAAGGACTTAGGGATACATAACTTACCACTTTGTATGTGATACATTAGGAAAGAATTACTATTACTAGGATTACCGCGTTATGATCTTATGGGGAACACATACACCCTAGTTTCTTTCTCTCATTGATAACAACTAAAGTTCGAATCTTGCTTACTTTCTTTCTAAACAACGATCAGTTATTTGTTACACAAACCCCCACCCCCCATTTACTTAATTGTCTCGAAAATAACTTGACTAAACGGATATAATAGTGAGTTAAGTTTAAGTCTAAACCATATTCCTCGTGGGATCGATTCTAACCTACAAGTTGGGTTCTTTACTTGATAACGATCCCTTATACTTCTTTAGGAATGTGTAATTTGAGCGTATCATTGACTAACAAAAATATTCCTTATTCTGAAGCTCTTAGGAGCAGTAAATGGTCCTGCAGGGATAAAAGTTTCATAAATGCAGATCCCATAAATACAGACTCTATGTTGAAAAAGTCTGGTGGTGGAATAATTGATGTAGATGTGGCCAGTACGTTTACGAAAGAGGGGCGTAAAATATGCATTAATGATGACTCATTCCTGCAGAATGAAGTATTGAAAAGAAGTTTTGCGGGGAAATTCGAGAACATAGTAAATGTACCCCTTACTCTTGCAGAGATCAAGAGGTGGTCCAGTAACACTTGGAAACAGTCTCATGTTTGAACATCTACGAGATTGGCAGTGAAATGTTCCTTTTCAAGTTTGCCTCCAGGAACGTGGCAGAGCAGGTGATAGCCGGCAAGTGGTGCTGGAAAAATTTCCCCCTTAGATTACAATGGTGGAACTCGGTGATAGGGGTTGTCGAGGATAAGGACAAACCAAATACAACTTGGGTGAGAATTTGTGGACTTCCCTTTCACCTCTGGTCCCAAAAAATCTTTAGAGCTATTGGAAAAACATGTGGGGGATGGGTTGAGACTGAAGAGGAAACATAACTTAGGAATCATCTTAAATGGGCGAGAATAAAAGTTTGTGGGGATGGAAGAGATATTCCCAAGGAAGTGACAGTGATAAACAATGGAATCCTATTTTCTATGCAAATTTGGGCTGAATCTCTGGTGAAAGTGGTGGTCGAAACTCCCAGTTGCTCTAATTTGGATATCCAGAGGTCCATCGAGAAAGAACCAAATGATAAGAGGTTGGGGCAACATATTTCAAATAACTTTGCATCAGGATCAAGGCCACGTGACAATGCAACCACACATGGAGAGACGAGGGGCTCCTCTCCTTTAAGAGGAACCTGGGCTTGTGCTTCTAAATGTATTCACAACTGTAGGAGCCCAAAGAATTCTGCTAAAGGGAAAGACCCAATGGTTATCCCTTTCAACTAAATCATTAAAGGCACGTGAGGATCATATGGGTGCTTCTAATGATAAAGAAACATCATACGATGATCTAGGGAGAAGCTCCAATGGTCTGATGGAGATCAAAGCTCTAGCGTCCAAGTTTCTAGAGGCATGAATGGGTTGGAAGTTGGAGGACATACAAGCAACAACTACAAGTATGAATAAAGAAAATATGATAGCTGAAATTCCTCCTATGCAAACAGGGGTCAATGCACAGACCATCAAAATCATAGATGAGGCTGATCATTTAGAGAACAGAGGCAATTGTGGAGGGGCGTCAGAATCGAAAATAGTAGAGAACAACATGCAATTACAATAGGTACATGCCAAACCAGTGGCCACTTTAACGGTGGGGAGGGGGGGGGGGTGGGG
>NW_006238927.1:4004618-4048946 GCF_000226075.1 Solanum tuberosum | reverse complement strand
GGGGGGGGGGGGGGGGGGGGATGGGGAAAAGAGAACCAGAAACAAAGGCCTCTAATTGGGTCAACTCCCATATTTTGTTGTTGAGCAACACATATGGGGTAGCTTTTGAGGGGTTCGAAAAATAAACTTTAGACTTGCTCATGAGGATAGATGAGTGGAAGGTTGTTATGGATAAGAATGAACAAGGGAAAGCTGTTACAACGCAAAGAAGCAAGGGAATCAAGAAAAACGAGCTAAAGAAACTCCAATCTAGCCTTAATGAATAAGTGGGTGGAGTCAAAAACAGGGGGAGAGCCTTGAGTTTTAATATTTGAATGAATGTAAATCTTATTAACTGGAACGTAAGGGGACTTAACAACAATTCCAACAAGAATCTTGTTAAGAGTTCATTACAAAAGTAGAAAGCAGATGTTTATTGCTTTCAAGAAACTAAAATAAACAAAGATGTAAAGGATGTTGCTAGAATTCTTTGACCAAGCATGTGGATGAGATGTGGATTTATTAAAGGTAAAGGAAACAGGGGGAATTCTGATCATGTGGGACAACAGGGTCTGGAATGGAATTTTGGTTGAAATAGGGAACTACTCAATCACCCTAAAATTAGAGTCTGCTCAAAACTTTTTCTCATGGTTTCTCCCTGGAGTTTATGCTCCGCACACTAGAAGCGAGAAACTTGAATGCTTGGGAGGAACTGGCAGCAGTTAAAGAGCTATGTGGGGGACCGTGAATTGGCTGCGGTGATTTCAATACTGTTAGATACATGGGTGAAAGAAGGGGTTGCACCAGAATCACAAATGTTATGTCAGATTCCTCTAGATGGATTGAAGACATGGAACTCCACGACCCCCCTTTGAATGGAGGAAACTTCTCATGGTTTAGGGGAGTAAATCATAGGAGTGCTGCTAGGTTGGATAGATTCTTGTACTCTATGGAGTAGAAGGAGACCTTCAGAAATATCAAACAAAGAACTCTTCCCAGAGTTGTTTCCGACCATAGCCCTATCATACTTGAATGTGGAAACTGGGAAAAGAAGAAATCTAGTTTCAAATTTGAAAATTGGTGGCTTAAGGTGGAAGGGTTTAACGACCTGGTTAGAGGATGGTGGAACAACATAGTGGTCGAAGGTTGTCCAGATTTCAAGCTTTGTGCCAAACTAAAAATATTGAAACAGAAGCTCAAACTCTGAAGTAAATTCGTTCTTGGGGAGCATACTAACAGAAGAAACACATTATTGCAAGAGCTGGCAGAGCTTGACTTAGCTCAAGATAATAGGGTCTTGACTGAAGACGAAATGGTAGTGAAAGCCACAATTCTTTTGGAACTGGAGGTGTTGGCTAAAAATGAAAAGTAAACTTGGAGGCGGAAATCTAGAATTCTGTGGCTGAAAAATGGGGATAATAACACTAGATTTTTTCAGAGAATGACTTCTGCACACAGGAGATACAACACCATTGATAGGCTCGTGTCTAATGGGGTGGAAATTAAAGAACAAGGAGAGGTCAAAATGACTATGATTGAATTCTATAACAAACTTTACACAGAATCAGAACCCTGGAGACCATCCTTTGAAATGATAGACTGTCCCAAGATCACCCAAGAGGAACAAGATTGGCTGCAAAGACCTTTCTCAGAATTAGAAGTGCTCCAAGTTGTAAAGCAGTGTAATGGCGATAAAGCACCCAAACCTGATGGCTTCACTATGCAATTCTTTAAAGAGTGTTGGGGATTTGTAAATGAGGACTTAATGTATACCATTCAGAACTTTCATCAAAAGGAAGTTTTCGAGAAGTCATTAAATGCCACTTTCATAGCACTCATACCAAAGAAGGCTGGAGTAGAGGAGCTTAGAGATTTTAGGCCAATTAGTCTAATAGTAGGAGTCTACAAGATCATCTCCAAGCTTATCACTGAAAGGTTAAAAACTGTCATGGGAAAGCTAGGGGATGAACATCAAATGGCTTTTATGAAGGATAGACAAATCATGGACACAACTCTACTAGCCAATGAGTTGGTGGATTCTAGGGTGAGATAGAAGACCTCGGTAATTTTGTGCAAGTTGGACATTGAGAAAGCTTATCACCATGTTAATTGGTCTTTCCTTCTCAAAGTCCTTAAAGATATGGATTTTGGTACCAAATGGATAAATTGGATCTGTGAAGTTCTCCCTCATCATAAATGGTAGTAATGAAGGGTTTTTTCGGTCACAAAGAGGCTTGAGACAGGGAGATCCCATGTCTCCTTTTCTTTTTATTTTAGCCATGGAGGGTTTAAATCACATGATCAGACTGGCAAAGAGAAATGGATGGATTAAGGGTTTCTGCTTCACCTAACAGGGGTAGTGCTGCTATGGAAGTCACTCACCTATTATATGCTGATGACTAACTAGTTTTTTGTGATGCAGATATATCCCAGATCAGAAACCTTAGAGCTATCCTAACTATTTTTGAAGGCATTTCTAGATTGAATGTTAATTGGCATAAAAGCTTTATTCATCCAGTCAATCAAGTGGACAACTTGCAACTGCTAGCAGATACTCTTGGATGCCAGATGGCTCCCCTTCCAACCAAATATCTTGGTTTACATTTGGGAGCCAAAAACAAAGTGACTGATGTATGGAATGAAGTCTTGGAAAGAAGTGGCAAAAAATTATCAAGGTGGAAAAGCCAATATCTATCTTTTGGAGGTAGGTTGACACTCATCAAATCTGTAATAGATGCCCTCCCTATTTATATGATGAGCTTGTTCCCAATTCCCAAGAGTATAGAGAAGAAGATTAACAGGTTAAAGAGATCCTTCTTGTGGCAAGACAGTAAGGAAAAAATAGGGTAAAATCTGGTTAAATGGGATACCCTCACACTCAGCAAGAATCGGGGAGGGGGGTTTGGGATCAAAAACCTTAATATCCAGAATGAGTCCTTAATGCAGAAGTGACTCTGGAGATTCTGCACAGATGATAGAGCTCTATGGAGAATATTTATAGCTGAGAAATATGGTTTACTAAACCAATGGTCTACTGAAGAGGTTTTGGGAACTTTTGGTTGTTGTGTCTGGAATTCCATCAGAAGGTTGTGGCCACAATTCTATACTAACATCTCCTTTAAAATGGGTGGTGAAGTAAGAATAGATATTTGGAATGAACTCTGGATAGGGGAAAACAATTTGAGAACTCTATTTCCTCAATTATATGTCTTAAGTTCACAAAAAAATGCTTCAGTGTCACAAGTTTGGAGTCCCCAAGGATGGAATTTGGTTTTCAGGCGAGCTATGAATGACTGGGAAGTTTCAGAGATTACAAGATTCCGTCAATTGTTGCGTACGTTTCCTAGGATACTTAATGGAACTGATAAACCTATTTGGTTGCTTCACAACAAAGAGGTTTTTACAGTTAAACCTTGCTACTAGAAGAAGAATAACAATCAATCCACAGCGGGATTCTGGCCTTGGAAGCAAATCTGGAAGGTCACAATCCCCCTGAAAGTCTCTTGTTTCGTATGGTTGACAATTAGGAGAGCATGTTTAACTTATGAAGTCCTATAAGGAAAAGGAATGCAAATTTGTTCAAGATGTTTTATGTGTGATCAAGACGCAGAGAGCAACTTTCATCTGTTCCTTCACTGTAAAGCAGCCACAAAGTTGTGGGACATGTTCCTCAGTATTCTTGGGGTCATTTGGGTGATGCCAAAGTCCACTATGGAGCTACTTAGCAGTTGGAAAGGTATTGGTAGTAGAGGGTCAAAGGAAAACTGGTGGATGACCATTCCAGCATGTATCTAGTGGACACTATGGAAGGAACGGAATACCAGATGTTTTGAAGGCAAGAGTAGCAACATTCAGAAGATAAAGAGTCAGTCTTCGTTTATTGTATTTTTGGTGTAAACAAGAATTGGGGGATATAGTTGCACTAGTTGACTTCATAGGTAACTTGTAAAGTTCTTCTACTTTTGCAGTCCTTTTCGAGGATTTTCCATACTTTTGGTGGGTGTAAGATTCTTCCTCATCATTTCTTGGATGATGAGTTTTTTGTTAATACAAAGTTACCCTTGTCTCAAAAAAAACATATGCAGTTCACACTACTACCAGCAAAAGTTTTTCTTCACAATTTCATTATTATTGGAAAAACTCCCCTCCCCCGCCCCCCAAAAAAAAAAAATTTAAATTTTCTGAGATCTTTGCTTGCTAGAAAGAAATAAAGTTACGACGGTGTGAACCTGCAAGAGTCATGATCTAATTTTTTTCTCCTTTACTAACTAATGAAGTTGGAGCGTAATTTCACCACTATCTTCACTAAATGCATAGTTAAAATGTAATTAGATCAATAAATTTTTGAGGCAATATGATAGTTGAGGTGATCAAGATTTTGATTTTCATATCCGACACTTCATTTTTCGTTCTCCATTATTAAAAGTAAAGTCTCAAGTTGACACCACTTCTTGGAGATTCAATGAGAAAAAAACATTTCAACTAGTAATTCTTTGATATTAAATCAAATGAAGAATAAATGAAAACAATATTGCTACTAAAAAAGATCTGCATATTATTGCCAAAAAAAATCATAGTAATATCAGTTGTATCTCATGCTAAAGGAATTTGTTAGTCTCGGGTTGTGGTGGCAAATGGACGGGTTAAAAATGAGTCAATATAAAATGAGTAATAATTCAACCCGCCCATATTTCATATGGGTAAAAATGGATTGGGTAACAAATCGATTGGGTAAAATACCAGGTTACCCATATTTACCCATATTTTCATGAGTAAATAGTACTCTACTTAAGAATTCAATATGGATAAAATATTTTAGTTTTTTTTTGGATGAAAAATGTTGAAAATACTTTATTTAGTTTTATTGTATCATAAAAGTAAAAAAAAATCCTATAACTTTTCAATATAATATAAATTTATGTAATAACAACGGATAAATATTATTTTATTTCAAAGTAAATGAATATTTGCATTTTAGGAGTAAAACATGTTTAATGCACTTTAAGCAATATCAATACTAATACACGAGAGAGAGAGAGAGAGAGAGAGAGAGAGAGAGAGGAATAAGTAGTTTTATTGAAGAACATAAACAGAAAGAAAAGTTACTACATTTTTAGTGATATCATGAATTTTGAGTAAATAAAAGGTGAAAGCTTAAATCATTTGTCTAATTCATAGTTTACCCATATTTTTATGGGTTGAATATGGGCTTAAACCCATATTTTACCCATGTGAAAAATCACTCACCTAACCCATTAAAATATGAACGGATTGAACGGGTTATAAAAATATGAGCTCATTTTATCAACACTAGTCAAAGTTGATTTAAGGAGTCTTGTTGAGATTAGAAAGCATTAAACATGTTTTTGTGTCGACTCGATTAATTTTTTTGACAAATTTTAATAATAGGATGGAAGTAAAGTTTTAAATACTTGAGGGAGGGATACTTTTGTTAAGAAAGATAATTTAAGAATGTAGTTTAAGCTAGAGTATAGTTTAAGAATGTTTTTGGCCAAAGCTATACATTTTACTCTAGTTAGTTTAAGAGTATCAAGACGATTCATGATATCGGAAACATCGTAACAAAGAACCAAAGCATGCTTTGACAGTTACTGATGTTAGCGCTGCTTCACTCTTAGCAAAAAACTGCAAGTCAAGTAGTTGAGGATCATATGGTAAAATACAATAGAATGATTGCGGGTGCAATTCATAGTTCCTAAACCTACAAACAATGTTTATTTATACAACTTGTGCAACAAATGGGTCAAAAAGAAAGGATTTGATTTAGAATTCATAAATCATCAGCCGGCGGAATCTCACTCAAGTCCAGTCCATCCTCGGGTAGTTCAGAGGTCAGCGGACCTAAAATCCCGTCAGAGTTGAGGGTCAATCCACTCTGAGAAGTTACAAAAGAAAGGGGTTACAGAAGTCAGTACTCTCAATCACATGCAAATATTTCAACGCAAAGAAAATGACGATAACTTTAACTCTCACTTGAAGCACATCAGAATACAAGTTAATTTATATGATACTTTTGTGTTTAGAAATGTTCTATAACATTTGACTTCATTTCACTAGTATTATGTTTCAAGGATAGAGGTGATACTACCGAAATTTGTAAGGAGAAAGTACCACCATCAGCAATCTCTATATTAAACCACATTTGGTTTGCTGAACAAAGGAGACAATTAAGCCAAAACGCTAGAACCTAAGAAGTTGAACTTAAGTATTTGTGTTCCTTTGTTTCTTTGTTCTCCTATCCCCACCTCCTTCTCTCTTCTCACCCAATTCTCATTTCCTGATGTGGAAAGAAAGGAAGAGAGAATTCAGTAGTTTCTTTAACTTCTCCCTTCCAGTAATTGTCTTCACATCTTCTTTCATTCTCGGGGCTAGTACGATCCTCAATTTTGCTGCTTCTTTTCTCTTTGTTTTTGTTTTTTGTTTTTTGACAAGGGAAATCCGCAGCCTCTATCCTTTGGGTGCGCACAGGTAAAACTCTCACTCCTATGCAAACATCTTCTTTCACTCTCGGGGCTAGTACGATCCTCAATTTTGCTGCTTCTTTTCTCTTTGTTTTTCTTTTTTGTTTTTTGACAAGGGAAATCCGCAACCTCTATCCTTTGGGTGCGCACAGGTAAAACTCTCACTCCTATGAAATAACTCACAAACCACACAAGAGAGGTAACACGCACTAGGCAAGCCCGATGCGAAGAGCTCGACCCAGAAGGCAAACCCCTTGCTTTTGCTGGCAAGGGGTTTTGAACTTGAGACCTCCAACATGAAAGTCCCAAGCCCAAACCACTGGTCCACCCCCAAGGGTCAAACGTTCACCAACCAATCTTTGTCTTCATCCTCTTCTCTCCCTTCTCCATATTTCTAAAGCATGTTTTCAAGTAATCTCTATATCCTCTAGCCAATGAGAACAAGACACCTTCTTCTTCCCCATATCCTCTTCTTTCTACTTTTCACAGCTTATATATATTGACATAAACATAGAAAGAACTTAATTGGCAGAGTTCTATTACAACATAGCTTCAACAGTTGATGTAAAGTTACTTATGTCCTTTACTATTGGAATTTAAATACTTTGTATGTTACAAAATCTCTTGTATTGGATTCACTAAGCAAGTAATAACCAGGAAAAAGAAGACACGTTCAAAGAAGAGGCTGTGGTAACCACAGTATAGATTTGGTGTAGCAAAACTGTGTCCTGTTCTATTCCCGCCCATTTTACCCCACTTAAAGTGGTGATGATAGTCGAATTGCATGGTCTGCCATAAAAATGTCCTGTTCTGACCTCTCCATGATATACAAAATACTGGCATGCTTCATGTAAGATTAAAGGGAGAAGATCTTTCAAATCATTATATTTTCAATTTTTGTAATGCCTAAAAATGAAGCAATTATCACATTAGCAATTAAAATACCTCAGGCTGGAACCTCAGCATATCTGCACGGGCCATGGCTTCAGCTTGGGCAATTCTCTGCCTGAATGTCTGAGCCATCTCTTCAGCCTATAAAAACCAAATTGCAAGTTTAATTCACAATTAAAATATTAAATTTACTTTATCGAATATTGAAACAAACTTTTATTTGGAAAGGCCATCCCAAATAATCCTGTACTTTTGACAAAAAAAAGAAGAAAATGGATGGAGCAAGAAGCCACAGTACATATTAAATTAACTCTGTATTTTTGACAAAAAGGAAAGCTCTATACTTCTTAAAGCATTTTCAGAACATGTCTGGAATTTTGACGAAAATGCAAACTGAATCATTTTGATAGAGTGGAATGAGATGATTTAACTATTGGTATTTCGAAAGAATAAATTAGTTCCACTAAGAAAGATTAATTGAAACAGAAAAAGAGACAAGAGGCAAAGAAATACTGAAGAATATCCAGGTGCACAGCATAACCATAGTAGACAAAAGAAACTATTTTGGCATCATGAGAACTGAACTCAAGCAAACATTGGTATATAATGTACAACTATGAATTCATAATGTAGTTATAAATACAGACTAACAAATAACACTTGGAAATACTTACCTTCTCAAAGACAAGCTTTGGATTGCGAATCATGTCACCAGGTGTAGGCTCTAGCTTCTTTGTAGAAAGGCTCACTCGACCTCTCTCACGGTCATGGCTCAATATCATGACCTACAACGAGATTGAGCAGATAATTGCAGATTTTCGTCAAAAGTGGAAAAATATTTCATAGCTTAAGAAATTTCTATACACACCTTGAGTGTGTCACCAGGCTGGAGGACTGTTGCAATATCTGAGACACGATCATGACTAATCTGGCTCACATGAAGAAGGCCATTGATCCCACCAATGTCAATGAAGGCACCATATGGTTTCAAGCTCTGAACAGTTCCAAGAACAACTGAGCCTATGCCCAATTGTGCCTGACTATCAGCCATGGCCTTACGATTGCTGAGAACAAGTCTGGATTGCTCTTCATCAACCTCAACAAACTTCAGAGGAAGCTCCTTTTCCAAAAGCTCCTCCGCAGTTGATTTCTGAAACATCAAAAAAATGTTTTTGGGATATGGCACACTGAAAGAGAGATATTGAGATGAGTTTCAAATAATCATAGTAATTTTTTGTTGGAAACACAGCAAGGCAAAGCTCCAACACCAAATTATATAAACATAGTTTGATTTTGCTACAAGCAGTGAATTCATAGGTGAAAAAACTGAGTTGATAATGGATAGCAAAATAGAGCCTATGGTGTATACAACTATACTCTATTGTGTCTTATTTTAAAAAATAATCGCGACATCCTCAAGGGTCAGTGGTGCAAGGTTCGAAACTCTTTGGATGATGGATTTGCTCTCTACCCTTCTCTACTTAAATACTAAAGTTTTGCTGGGGTTTGCACTTAAAAGGCCTATATTCTATTGCCTTTTGACTTGCAAATCACCAAGATATCCCTCAGATTAGTACTATTGCAAACCATTTTGAATTTTCATGGTTCTCCTTGTAGGAATCATTTATTATAATTTATAGGCACTAAGGCATAGATACAATATCCTCTTTTTGCTACCTTCCTTATGCTTAACGTGTTTCTCCTAGGCCTCATAATGCCACTTCAGTTGATCTTTTAATTTAGAATTCAGATACTTGTTATAGCTAATCTTTTTATTATTATATATTTGTTAGTACAATTAATTGTTTGTTAGACCCAGTTAACATTTCTTTAACTTCAATTCATTGATCCAACATTCTTCAGGGCAGATCCCATATCATTGCAGAAAGAAATCTCTTTCTGCCACATGAAAGCTGTCTCACTTTTAACAAAAATGCCAAAAACCAAAAGCATCTATACTTTAACTGTTGTAAAGGGATATAGTAATCGTGTAGAATATTCCAGAGGTTTGTTTATTACTTAGGGGATTAATTCTTTTTAATAGGATCTTGTAAAACGTTACCTTATTAGGATTAGGATAACAGTTCTTATAAAACGAGCCACTCTGAATTAAGTTTCAATCTGCGAAACAAGTAGTTTTCTTTCCTCCCATTTCTCTTTTACATTATGAACATGTTTGATCTAGATGACAGAAGATGTACAAGAATATGTTATACTTTATGTGATGAATATACAACTAACCGTTGATATCTGGGAGAATGGAACAAAACCACGAAGGCCCTCCACCAGAGCGACCACTCCACCTTTATTTGCACCAACCACCTGCAAAACCATCCACATAAATAGAAATGAATGAATGTGCTATTCAAAGATGAGAGCAAAAGGATATGGCTAATAAATAAATAAGATAGAAAATCATGACATGAAGAGGTGTACCATGAAACACATACCTTGCCTTTGATGACAACATCTTCAGCTTGAAGCTGCCTGCATCTCTCCCATGCAAGGTCATACTGAATTGATCGCAAGCTCAAAACCAAACTATCATCAGCTTCATTTTCTCCAACTACCACAAACTCCTCACGCAAACCAGGAAATATTCCGGCTTCCTCTACATGTCTGATGGTGTGAAGTGAAGCTTCTCGTAAAGGCAAGTATGCAGATGATTTTGCAGTAATGTCAACTAGAGCTCCGTTTGCATCTACAGAAAAAACCGTTCCTTTGACCTAAACAGACAATCAAAATAGTAACTTTAAGCTCAAAAATCCAATAATAAACAGTAACAGTCAATCACAGATTTCAATTGTAAACAATATGAGGAAAAAAACCGCAATCAATTAACAACAACTGTAGTTGAGCAAAAAAAGAAGCAAAATTGAGAGCTAACCTTAGTACCAACTTCGGAGTCAAAATCATATTTTTCAAGGGCAGAATGAAAATCATCAACAGTAAAGGCAACACCTTCCATAGGTGTAGTGCGGCATCTCTCATAGGCATCCTCAAACATCTCTTTAAGTTTTAGTCTTTCTCTTGTTTGTGCATTTGCAACCACTGCTGCAGCTTGTACTACAATTTTTGGCTTCTGCTTACTCTGATGATGATAATTACTCGGATTCACAAGCCTTGTTGTCGAAATTGGTGGGCACTTCAACCCAACGAATTGCTGTGTTAGACAAGCCATTTTTCGCTCTCACTAGATGAATACTTCGTTGAGTTACACACCATGCCTTCTTTGCCCTGTAGATAGATAAGATAAAGGAAGACAAACAAAAACAGAGGTCCCACTTAATTTTCTTAGCTGGGCTTCTCAACACTTGGGCTTCTTAGGTGAGGGAGTAGGTAAGGTTTTTATTTTTTGGAAAACTACGTAATTACACGATTTAAATTTCTATTATTTGAATTAATTACAAAAATTCCCTTTTTTCTTCTCTCTTGACATCCGGATACATCACTTCACCTCTATCAATACGTTATAACTTTGTTTGTGTACAATGTATCTGGTACAAATGTTATTGTTGATACATAACCACAATTACTTCAAACCTAAATCAGTATGAATCTGATTTATAGTTATGTATCTCATACATAACTTACATATCTGATACATAGCTTATGTATCATTTGCTATGTATCAAACGAAGAAATAATATGTACGAGAGTTTTGAAAAATCCAAGACTATTGTAATTTGGAAGCTTTCATATGGGATGTAATTAGTGCCCAAATTGTTGGGGATTCTATACTTCATATTATTTGTTTTGGTCAAAAGGGTTCTTATATATATATATATATATATATATATGAACAGTCCTTATCACTACTGCAGTAGTTCTCCCTTTAGGCTGTGAACAGTGTTTCACCCTAGCGACCTCAGTCTCGGTTTTACTGTTCTTCCTTAAGGCTGAAGATCACAACCTTTACTTAAGACTATTAATGGAGTTTTAAGAAGAGAGGTATAAAAACCAACTTTTTATTTCATACTATATATATATATATATATATAAACATTCGTTATTTCAACTCTCCCCCATTTGTAATCCCTTTATTGGCCATTGCACCAGCCACTCTATTCTCATATTTGAACACATGAGGTCACCCTTGGATCTTTAAGTATCTACACTCAACAATCAGATTATTATAAAACAAGTGGTCATGTGCGATTATACGTATAATATCAATCGATTAAATATTGATCTCAAAGGGAGTTAACTTATGTTCTACTTCAATGAGCCGTAGGAAGTTTGACGGGTCGTAGGAGTGACTCGTAAAGTTGATTTAGAGATGTGATTTAAGACCTTAGGTGTAAAGACTGGTTTGATAGGTTGTAGTTGGTTTCACGGGCTGTAGGAAGCACCGTAGAAAGGATCCAGACTTAATGAGATTTTAGACTTGAACTGGGGTTCTAAGGAATAGGTCTACGGGCGGTAGATGGAATGACAGACCCTAGAAAGGTCTCGTGGGAAGTTGAGGAAATTTTGGGTTTCTGAAGTTGATTCTATGGTTGACCAGTACGGGCCATAGAAAGTTCTACGGAGCGTAGGTCCAACCCGTAGGTCACTCTAGTAGTTACTTCTTAAGGATAATTGAGTCTTTTCCTATGCATATTATACCTATACAATGTCGTTTTGTGTCACGACCCGAGACTACCCCCTAGACGTGACACGACGTACTTGACCCCAAAAGGGTCTCGTACAAGCCTCTTATCATTCATAACAATCGATATAAGGAAAATGGTACGGAATTAAAACTTATTTAAATCCATACAATCAAAACTTTATTTAAAACATCGGAAGTCTATTGTCTCACATGACCATCTAAACACAATATCCGAAACATAAGTAGGGTCACAACCCTTTACAATCGAAAAGTCTAACAATAGTCTATTACATGAAAAGAAAATGAAACATCTAAACACTTGTCCTCGATCTATGAGGACATACCACTTAGTCTTGGAGAATAAAAAACCCAAGCTTTAACTAGAGAGAAAGCTACTCACTTATCGGAACCTACACTTGTAGTAGACATAAAAGAATATGGGTTAGCACAATTAACTACTAAGTATGATAGCCATGCAAAAACATGCTTAAAATGGACATTTTATTTGAAAGTCATGCTTTTATGCCAATTTGAGAAAACTTCATGAACGTAAGTATAAGAGGCATAATATACAAACATAACCATCATACAAGTCATTTCTTCACATTGGAGACATAGTCAACATATAATCCAGTACCTTCACATTAAACCTTCACCTCAAGTAACCCTCAAGCTATACCTTGTACAATGTATGGATAGCGTCCCATACCACCATCCACACTAAAGTACCACCTTAAGGTCACCAAAAGTGAACTTACCATTCATCCTTTTCACCTTCACACAATACTCATACATAAGAGACATAAGCATTTCATAAGACATGACAAGGAAGTAACTCATAGTACAATCCAAGTAAAGTATGCATCATTACATTAGACACTTAAGTCAACATTCTTCATTAGCTTCATTTAGAGGACTTTCATTTATTAGTCATGAAGACATTAGAGAACTCACTATAGCCCTCTCGAAGCCTACTCATGCAATGCATGGATGGCATCCCATACTACCACCCACACTTCATAGAACTTCACAATAAACCATAGTGCACATCTCACATGATGGGAATAGGCATTAACCGACATAGACCATAAGAGCTAAATCATGGAATCCGGTGTCATATAACCCTACATCGAAGGAAGGTGTTCTACTTGCCTAGGGTAGAACTAGTAAACATCCTATGTAGGCACATAATTATGGGATAAGAAAGATGTTCACTAGACTCAAACCTAACATTGGGAGAGTCACCATCTTACCATATCCACTCGGTGCTTAGCCTCAATTCCCATAGAGTAGTTCATTCACATTACATTGTTGTACTTGAGAGGGCCATCAACATTAGGCCTACCGACCCAAGGTACATTACACATGAAAGGGCCACCAATATTAGGTCTACCGATTCAAGGTACATTAAGGATAGCTTATTGACTTTCCAAGAAAGGGCCACCAACATTAGGTCTACCACTTCAAGGTTCACCATTTAACACAAGAAAGGGCCACCAACATTAGGTCTACCGCTTCAAGGTTTATCACCACATTAGTTTCTAGACTCATTATGAAGGGCCACCAACATTAGGTCTACCGGTTCATTTCATAGCCTAGAATACTTCATCATTCATTTAGGAAAGGGCTACCAACATTAGGTCTACCGATTCATTTCATTACATTCATTCATAGACTCCTCATGAAAGGGCTACCACCATTAGGTCTACCAATTCATGTTCATTAAGTCAAGATACATTCATTTCACAAGAAGAGGATGCCTAAGCCTACCCATTCAAGATACAACATTACATTATAGAAACCCTTCACATTCTATCATCACCATTCATGAGTGCATAATTGAGAATCACCTTTCAATAATAGCACAATTACATTCTAAACATGATCACATTACTTTCATTAAGATCACACACATATACTTTACATCATGACCATACCTATATCCTTCATATATAGAGGTAAAAAGAAGTTATCCATCAATTCAATACCACAATATACATAGTAAGTAAACACCTCCACCTTTCAAGTGGATCAATAGATCAAGCACAATTCTACTTCAACATGTAATTTAATCATAACTTTCCCTTCAAGGGTCATGAACCAACATCAACCCATAAATCTAAGATACTACAATAGACAAGGAAATTGACATGATTCAATCACTAATTCAATATAAACATGAACAATTCAACATACTTGCATAATCAATCAACTCCCAATCACAATTCACAACTTAAGAATTTGGAGGAAAACATGGGTTCTTGGAATAAATCATCTTAATTCATCTTTAAATCCACAATTCATTTATAATTCAATGCAATAAATCCTTTGGAAAACGTTTAGAATCGAACCCATGCATATATTGAAAACTAGGATTTTTGGGTAAACTTTGAGATTTGAAATCACCTTTGAGATTGGCTCCTTGAAAGAAACTACGTAAAGGATGAAGACTACCATACCTTTAATGGAATAAATCCATGAAAATCCCTTGAAAAACTTGAAGTCTTGACCTTGGAAGCTTGAATCCTTCACCTCCAATGGAGGTTTCTAGAGAGAACTTTTGAGAAGTGCGGGCGGGTTCTATTTTGTGATTTTGAATAATGAGTTGAAAAATAGAGTTTAATTGTTTTAATACTCTTAAAATACCATAATTAACCTAAAATAACCGTCCATGAACTAAACTAACTAAGGGATGAATTTACCAAACCACCCTTGCCTTGGCCGAACCAAGACAACAAACAGGTGGGGACTCACGACTCCAAACCACGAACCATGGTTTAGGTCATGCCCCATCCTGGTCAAGCATGGTTCGTGGCTGTGGCTTGGTTTTGGGGGCCATGACCTACGGAGGCCATCCACGAGGCGCGGATGGACCTACGGGGAGTGGTCCCCTTCCATAGGTCACCAAGTTTTTGGCAACATTTCAAGTTCTTTAGGGTCTTGGGGGTTAGGCTAAGGGTCCTCCTCAAGGAACCCTAGGGTGGTCCTTGGGGAGTCGTACCTTGATGTTTAACCCCTAAACACCTCAACCTAAGCTCGGGACAACACTTTACCACCTCAAACCTCACATCAACTCAAAGACACAATAGTTGGGCTCTAGTTTTCACCTATTCATTTTACGGGTCGTTACATTTTGACGCTAACTTGAAGACCTATAACTACCTTTCAACTCCTAAATCTACTCAAACTCTCTCATTCTCTCAAATCCTCAAATCCCATCCACATTCATCCTCTCCAAATTTTCTCAAGCTCAAGGAAGAACACCTAGGGTTTCAAGCTTTAAGTCTCCTTTTTCTCCATTGCTTTTGGGCTTTGTTTATCAAGGTATATGGAAGTTCACCAACGGATTTCATTCATCCATTTAGTCCTAAAATATTTCCATGTTTTCAATTCAATTTCACCTTAATGGCTTAGGGTTTTATGTGATCTCCATGGGTATTACTTGATGTTGATGTACTTGTTCAACTTCAATATTCCTAGGCATGTTTTGATTAAACTACATGAATTCCACTTGATTTCTATAAGACTTCACGTATTATTCATAATTTTGAGTATGAATTAAATAAGAAAGCCCATAAAGTTATGAATATGAATTATGAAAGTTATGTATCTTTTTTTGAGAAAGATGGTCATGATCTAAGGTTTATTTTAAGATAAGAATCATTTAATTGTGAAAGATTTTCTCACATACTTACCAAATCATGATTCGTGAAAGGATTTCTCACATATTCATGAATCATGGTTTAAAGGAGCTACTCTATGATGCCTTAAGATTGGATTCGTAGTTTAAATGATACCTTTCCAAGTATGATAATATGATTATGAATAATTCATTTGGGATTTAACTTAGCACCTAGAGGACGTTGAGATGGAGGCCTTCCCGTTAGTACATGTCGGGTCTCTAGAATCAATCTCTTTGTCCCTAACTACGTGCCCCCGTAGGATTTGTCTTAGAACGACATAGCTAATGGATCCACCTAAGTTAGAATTTTATGGTCCTTACCTTGGCATGTAGGACATCCCTTTTCGGTGTGAGAGCAAGACACCGAATTTCACGTTATAGCTTACAAGGTCTATGCTGGTTAATGGTAAACATCCCAAAAATAAATCTAGTTACTTCAAAGGTTTCATGAAGCTTTCATTATGTTTTTAAGATGCATCGACCATGTTTATAACTTATGCCATTTTAAAGGTTTTTAATATGGTTTAGCTTGGTTATGCATATCATTTTCTAACGTTCTCATATGCTTATGTTTCATGTTTTTATGCATATCCTCATACTTAGTACATTTCATATACTAATGAATACTTGTGCCTACATTGTTTAATAATAAGGATCGGGCACTTCTCTTACTTTTAATCGTGTCTAGTTGCTTGATCGTCATTGAAGACTTGGTGAGTCCTCATGTTCCGAGGATCGTGTCACCTATACTATGATTTATATCAATAGTTTTTCGGATGATTGTATATGGTGTATTGGTTACATCCCAACAGTCTTTTGATGTATTAGATTGGCTTGTCAAGACTATGATTAGAATTTTGCTTTTGTATCAAACTCTTCTATGATATGAGACTTTCTACTAAAATTTTATGTTCGACTATTATTTTGTGTTGTATGTATGTCAAGTGGCTTGTGTAAGGCCTCTAGGGATCCTATACATCATGTAATGCCAGGGTGCACTTTGGGTCATAACAAACTGTAACACCCAAAAAATTTGTAAGTTAAGACTCGAACAATTCTTCAATTACTTGTAGGGTCATATCAGGTGATTCTTAAATTGTCAATATTTGTAAAGGTAAATTCTTTAGTATGAGAATGATTTTGGATATCAATTAAGGTCACTAAAAACTCTTAACACAAAGTTGAGTTGAAAGTTTCCTTACCGATTATGTTTTGATGTAAGAGTTTACTTGGGTCAACTTTAAACGACCATATCTTTTAGAATATAAAGAGTTACATGGCCCATAAGCTATCAAATTAAAGATATTTGAAACTTCTTTCCAACTCCACTAATTTCACAACAATCCAAGTTTTGAGTAACAAGTTATGACCATTTTATTAACCTGATACACTGTTGTGACGTATTAGCCGATGGAAAACATTAAAAAGGGTTGTTTTTGTCCTTTTACCTCTAAGAAAACTCTAAACGAATTTCTTGACTAATTAGAGACCCAAAATATCAGATTTTCATCTCTTAATCCGTTATTCTCTTCTCTCTCAAACCCTAAGGCAAAACCCTAAGGAAAAATCAAAGTAGAAGCCATTAGAAATTCTTTCAATCTTTTTCAAGATTCTTCTTCAAGGTAAGTCTTTCTCCAAGAATTTCATTCTTTCCAACTCAACTTTTTCTATCCAATTATGAATCACTAATGAAAATCATAATTCTTGGCCATAGAGTTTCAAGAAACTAATTCAAGAAATCTCAAGAAAGGTTTTCTTGATTTTTCTCCTTCAAGCTATAGTTTCAAGGCTTCTATCAAGTTCTTCTTCAAGATTCTTCAAGAGCCTTGTTCTTCCAGGTGTATAAGACTATCATAGTGTTGAACTAGTTCTTCCTCACGCCCTACATCTACTTTCAAATTAGTAAAAGAATAATCTAGGATTCTATCCCTAGATTAGAGTATTCTTTAGATAAGTTGATTTGAGTTCTTGAGTTCCTGTTTCTTTTTAAAATTTTATTCCTAATTATTGAATTTATATATGTTATGCATTAAATTTTTTGAGTTGATTCATTCATGTCTATATTTCTGCATGAACCCTATGAATTGAGTATTTTTTAGAGAAGAAATATCGTTGAGTTATGAGTTTCAGGTTCTTGAGTACTGAGTTTCCTTATTTATAATAAGATACATGAGTTGAGTCGTTCATATCCATAATTCCACATGAACCCTATGATTTGAGTTATAAATTTTGAAAAGCTTTTTAAGGCCAACACTTGAGTTCTTAAACTAAGTTTTGAGAAAAGGAGTTTCTAAAACATTATTAGAATGAAAATCGAGTATGCCATCAATGTATGAGCAGTATGGTATCTAGATATACCCCAATGTTTATGAAGTATGACTTACCGAGTCATCAATGATCATATTAAAATATGATTTAGATATGTTTTTGAGAAAGATTTTTCAAGTATGAATTGAGTAAGAGTATAACATGACTATGTATTCCTAGAGGTATCAATTTTTACATTGGTAAAAGAGAAACTGAGATTTCTAAATGAGTTATGAGTTTAAAGGATATTTCAAGAGCAGTTACCTCTTTTAAGAGGGTACTTTGAGAAATTATCTCAAACTAGAGGAAGAGTTATGTTTTTAAACATATGAGCATGAGTATATATTATTGAAAGTAGTATTGAGCACCGATATGGGGACGAGTTCAGACAACTCAAAGTCCTCATAAACCATGTATGCCAACATGGGTAAAGGGTCATACATTTTAGATGATTCCTTATTGCTTTTTAAGAATAGCTTAGTGGATCCACTTAGTTGAGGTGTTCTATACCCCGACAAGGTATATGACAGTTCTGTCAGTGTGGGCGAGACACTGTATCATCACGTAGCTTATAGTATTGGTTGTTGGTTAGAGAATCTCCCAATAGAGTTAAAATGTATTTTTATATATCACTTATTATGTTGAGTTTAGATATCAAAAAGTATTTTGTAAAGCTTTAAATGAATTAAATATTTTATTTCTTTACATTCAGCTTGAGTACATTGTTATCTATTGCAGTCCTTTCTTTTAGTTATTTGTTATTCAGCTATATTACATACTCGTACATTCAATGTATTGATGTCATTCGATCTGCATTTTTTAATCATGCAGATATAGGTTATTAGGATCCCCAACAAGAGTCTATTGAGATCACTTCATCTGCTTGTCTGCTTATGAGTGAGACCTCCTTGCTTCTGGAGGGTTCCAGTTTTATTAGTTGTTACTAGTAGTTCTCTTGAGGAGTCGCGGGTCTTGTCCCAACACTCATCCTTGTATACATTAGAGGCTTTATATATAGAAAGTTTTGGAGAGTCTTTCAATTTCAGATGTTTTATTTAAAACTTATGTTTCATACTCAGTACTCAGCGAAGTTTTGAGATTTAGTAAACTGTTTTTAAATGTTTCTTTCAATTTGATGCTTATGTATGCTTATGTTAGTCTTCCACTTGTAGTCAGCCAGGATGAGGGTTCGCTTGGGACCAACAATGGTTCTGAAGTGCCGGCTACGTCCAGGGTGTAGGCTCGGGTTGTGACAAACTTAGTTTCATAGCACAAAGTTGAAGTGTCCTAGGGTTTCTATGAAGCCGTGTCAAGTAGGATCTTATTTATGGTTGTGAGGGACCCACTTCTGTAAATGATAGACTACGAACATTTAATAAAAGTTTCCCTTCTTTCATACTCAAAATCATGCAATTGAACTATGTTATAAGGAGCTCATTCAAACTCGTGCGTTTCTCAGATCCATTCGACTACCTCTCATACTCAAGGTGGTTGAAAAGTAAAGTCAGATCTTTATCAATGAGTAACTCTTAGCAAAAATCTTGAGAAAGTCATGAGATTGTAGAGGGGATTGAGAGAACCGCGTGAGTGGGTTAAGTGTTGAGTTTCGAAAGAATGCACTTTTATTCATATGAATCGTGCGTTCGAGCTTAAAGCGAAGATTATTCCTAGACTCTTTTTCTCTAAACCTTGTTTCAGTTGAGAGCCCTATTAGGAAGTGTGTTTTACATCTTGGGTAGTAATTGCACCTGAAAAGATAGTATGAGTCATGAGATTATAAGTACTAGTAGTTAAAGTGCCCAGAGTTAGAAGAATGAATGAAGAGGTTTAGTAATCTAAGAAAGGGAGATAGTGATGAGACAAATTATGTTGTTGTAGTCATGTAGCCAGTAAGTTATTAATGAGGAGTTTTCCCTTATTGGTAGACTAAGAAGTGATGAGTTTGTGTAAATTTCATGATAGGAGGTAGAGTAAGAGTTAATAGTTAGGATGTGTTAGAGTATACTTTAACTAGAAAGGAGGTTATGATCATATGCCATTCTGTTAGTAACGACCAAGTGTAGGTGTTGAATACAAAAGTAAAGTATTCATGGGGTAATAGGTCTAAGCTATACTTATGATTTTTAAGAGAGAGCCCATAAATTTCAAAGTATTATAGAACTAATTAGGCAATGATGATAGTGAATGAGTAAATAGTACTTAAGTTGTGAAGTTGAATGTGATGGTAATTTGTAAGTACGAAGATTGAGAGATAAAGATTGACAACTTGTCATGAAGTTTTAGTGGGCGAGTGTTTCTTAATTTTTATCTAGTAGTTGTAAGTTAGTACAGTAAGCGAGCAATCATATTGATATCTGAGTTTAGTAATAAACTTTAAGCTTGAATTTAAGATGAGCATCGTGATAAAAAGAATGGCAACATGAGGGTGATGATGTTATTCTTGAGATCAGATTTGGTAGACTTGACATAGAGTAGGTGAGGAATTAAGAGGTTAGTTACAATGAACGTGAGCGGTAAAAGTGTGGTATTATTACTTTTAGATAAGGACAGTGATCAGTGTGGCTAAGTAATAAGAGTAACAAGAACATTTAGAGGTGTATCAGCATTGTGCGTAATAAGACAAGGTTCCAATTAAGTTAATGATTTTCCATGTGTGCCTAGATAGTATAATTGAGCTATCCATGTGGAATAGGCTGAAGTAAGTATTATTTTTCCCTTAAAGAGTTAGATGAAGCGGTGTTATAAGACAATGAGAAGAGGTTAATAGAAGCATCTTAGAAAGAGGTTTTAGAAGGAGTCTTAGTACCTGCTTATGGAAAGTTTCGTAGCCATGAGATAAGCCTTTCCCAAGTATTAGAGTAAAGAGAATGTAGATCAGTTTAGAGATAATGGAATAGATCCATAACTTTCAAGTGTTAGCTACCTAAGGGGGAGATGATAAGTTGAGAAGTCAAGTCAAGTGTTGAGAATAAGATAGTGATGTCTTCGGAAAGAATTAAGGAGGCACATCAATCCATTCATACTCTAATGTATTCCTCAAAGTTCAGTCATTACAACATCATGATGATGTTTCTTATATCAGAATTGTGTTCATGACCTATGCTCATACACTTCAGAGAGATTCACATCTATGCTTAGTTTTCAAAATGAGGGGCAAAGACTTTAGCCCATTAATCTCAAGCTTAATCCATAAAGTTATGGATATCAGCCTCATGATATGGACCTATTCATATAAGCATTCAAGTCTCATAATATGTTCAGTCTCACAAATTCATGATTTAGTCTCAATCGCTAGCAACATAATGTTATGCCATGCATATTATTTTATCATATATCTCGAATGAATCGTGCTTATGATCTTTTTCCCTAAAGTTCTCTCAGTGATCCCTTTTAGTTGAGGGTGTTGTTGTTGATAGTAGTTGTGTGAAGGATAGAAAAAAGGATTGATATTTCCTATTGTGATAGTGATGGTTTGTTTATTCCATCTAAGGTTAGAAATTTGAAGGAAGAAGGAGATAAGGTTTTACGATGAGTAATAAGTCATATTCCTGGTAATACTGCATGAAAGTTAAGTTGGTAGAAGTGACGAGAGAATGAGGAATTCTTATAAGGGTTAGTTAGTAGGGAAGTTTAAAAGTAAAAAAGATAGTAAGAGTAACTTTTTTCCCTTCCATGCTCAATTTGACCGTCATCCGAGGACGAATGATCCCAAGGGGGAGATATTGTAACACCCCGAAAATTTCTAAGTTAAGACTCGAACCATTCTTCATTTACTTGTAGGGTCATATCAGGTGATTCTTAAATTTCCCATATTTGTAAAGGTAAGTTCTTTTGTATGGGAATGATTTTGGATATCAATTAAGGTCACTAAAAACTCCTTTCACAAAGTTGAGTTGAAAGTTTCCTTACCGATTAAGTTTTGATGTAAGAGTTTACTTAAGTCAACTTTTAAAGACCATATCTCTTTTAATACAAAGAGTTACGTGGCCCATAAGCTATCAACTTAAAGATATTTTAATCTTCTTTCCAACGCCACCAATTTCGCAACAATTCAAGTTTTGAGTAAAGAGTTATGACCATTTTAGTAACATGATACATTGTAGTGACAAATTAACCGACAGAAAAACATTAAAAAGGGTTGTTTTTGTTTTTTTACCTCTAAAAAAACCCTAAACAAATTTCTTGACTAATTAGAGACCCAAAACAATCAGATTTTCATCTCTTAATCTATCATTCTCTTCTCTCTCAAACCCTAAGACAAAACCCTAAGGAAAAATCAAAGTAGAAGCCATTCATGATTCTTTCAATCTTTTTCAAGATTCTACTTCAAGGTAAGTCTTTCTCCAAGAATTTCATTCTTTCCAACTCAAATTTCTCTATACAATTATAAATCACTAATGAAAATCATAATTCTTGGCCATAGAGTTTCAAGAAACTAATTCAAGAAATCTCTGGGAAGGTTTTCTTGATTTTTCTTCTTCAAGCTAGAGTTTCAAGGCCTCTTCATGATTCTTCAAGAGCCTTTTTCTTCCAGGTAAGTAAGTCTATCATAGTGTTGGACTAGTTCGTCCTCATGCCCTACATCTATTTTCAAATTAGTAAAAGAGTAATCTAGGATTCTATCCCTAGATTTGAGTATTCTTGAGATTAGTTGATTTGAGTTCTTGAGTTCCTGTTTCTTTTTGAAATTCTATTCGTAATTATTGAATTGCTATATATTATGCATTAAAATTCTTCAGTCTATATTTCAGCATGAACCTTATGAATTAAGTACTTTTGAGAGGAGAAATATCGTTGAGTTATGTGTACTGAGTTTCCTTATTGCTATTAAGATACCTGAGTTGAGTCGTTCATGTCTATAATTCCACATAAAACCTATGATTTGAGTTATAAGTTTTGAAATACTTTTTAAAGCCAACACTTGAGTCCTTAAACATATGAGGTGTTTGAGAAATTATCTCAAACCAGAGGAGGAGTTATGTTTTTAAACATATGAGCATGAGTATATATTATTGGGAGTAGTATTGAGCACCGATATGGGGACGAGTTCAGACAACTCAAAGTCCTCATAAACAATGTATGCCAACATGGGTAAAGGGTCATACTTTTTAGATGATTTCCTATTGATTTTTAATCATAACTTAGTGGATCCACTTAGTTGAGGTGTTCTATACCCCGGCAAGGTAAAAGACAGTTTTGGCAGCGTGGGCGATTCAATGTATCATCACGTAGCTTATAGTGATGGTTTTTGGTTAGAAAATCTCCAATAGAGTTAAAGTGTATTTTTATATATCACTTATTATGTCGAGTTCAGATATCAGAAAGTAATTTATAAAGCTTTAAATGATTTAACTATTTTATTTCTTCACATTCAGCTTGAGTACACTGTTATCTATTGTAGTCCTTTCTTTTAGTTATTTGTTATTCAACTATATTACACATTCATACATTCAATGTACTGATGTTATTCGACCTGCATCTGTTAATTATGTAGATAAGAGTTATTAGGATCCTCAACAATAGTCTACTGAGATCACTTCATCTGCTCGTTTGCTTATGAGTGAGACCTTGCTTCTGGAGGGCTTCAGTTTTATGAGTTGTTACTAGTAGTTCTCTTGATGAGTCACAGATCTTGTCCCAACACTCATCCTTGTATACATTAGAGGCTTCATAGTTAGACAGTTTTGGAGAGTCTTTCAGTTTCAGATGCTTTTATTTAAAACTTATGTTTCATACTTAGTATATCCAGCGAAGTTTTGAGATTCAGTACACTGTTTTTAAATGTTTATTTCAATTTTATGCTTATATATTCTTGTGTTAGTCTTCCGGTTGTAGTCATCCAGGATGAGGGTTCACTTGGAGTTCAACAATGATTCTTGAGTGCCGGCCACGTCCAGGGTGTAGGCTCAAGTCGTGACACAGACTTGGTATTCAGTGCACAAGGTTTTAGAAAAGGTCGTAGGATGTCTGGCAAGCCACATCGTGTAGAGTCTTGATCATGAGTGTGAAGCGTGCCACATTTATGAATATGAGGCTACAAAGCGTTTAGGAAACTTCACTTCTTTCACTACTGTAAAGTCGTGTCATAGAGTTCATCTCTATAAAAGCCCTTCTCCTAACTCTTATCCGATGCCTCTTAGGATATGGCTCCTCGAAGAGCTTATGTGAGAAGAATATGGGTGAGAATGTGGAGCCCGAGGTTCCTTAAGTTTTGGTTGATCCTTTGGCTGAGCAAGTGACTCATTCGGAGTTCCAGGCCACTTTCTGATAACGCTCAAACTACTCTCTAAAACAAATCCAAATAGTAAGTGGTCGTAGTAAATAAAAATACCCAACTAAGAGTCGGGGTAGAATCCCATAGAAAATGATACAAGACAAGGAATTCTACCAAGGAATTTGGAATGTAAATCAATTCATTGTAGCAATAAGAATAATTGGGTGGATGATTATACCAAATTCACGAAAAGGGTTTGGTTGTCATTAGTCACAATTAAACTAAGATTTCATAAACTCAAATAAATAACAAGTAATCTAGGGGAGCGGGGATTGGAATTCAATATCACATAGGGGTAATTGTGTTGCTCTATAGTGATGAGCATTCATGGATAGGCTGCGTCATCTTCAATGACACTAATCTTTTTTCGATCTCATAGCATCAATTCATAGAATCTTATTTCGGTCTCATCTATGTGCATAAATAAAAAACCCAATACCTTACACTATTCTCTCTTTCGATGCAGAAAGAGGGAAAATATATCCGACCCATAATTTCTATATTCAAGCAAATTACAGACATCAAGCCTAAATTACAAGTATCAAACTAATTACCCACTCCAATCAATCTCTTTCGAGCATCAATCAGAGATCGGAAGTAGGAATTGAGTTTGAAACCTTAACCCATAAGTTAATATCATGCTAAGTAGCCTAAATCAAAGTATGAACAACAACAAAATAGTGCATACACAATACCAACTACATTAAATCAACACCCAATCCCATAATTACATCCCTAAACATTAAGGTTTCAACCACCCAGCACAAAGTGTATGGAAATTATACCTTGCATGAAAGCAACCATGGGTAACATGAAATCAAACAATTACAAGTAATACCCACTTTGATTTCAACTTCATTTTTTAAATTTCATGAGGCAAAGTTGAAAAACCCCAAAACTAAAAGTGCTTTCCACAAATTAAAAATGTTTTTCTCTAAATGATTTAAAACTGTCTCACAATTTTCAAACCCTTTTTTCTCTCTCCTTTAGGCTATTTATATTTCCCAAAATTTGACCCAAAACTCAATGCGTGACCCTTTCGGTGACGTTAGTCGGTCTTGCCGAGCATATTTAATAAATTGCCAATTGCTTTTTAACTTGCCTTTCTCCTGCTTTAGGCTTCAGGTTTTTGAACCTCAGTCGACGAGCTCGTTTGAGTCTTCATTTCAAATTCGGCAGATTGCCGAGTACCACATTTGTTCACCTTTAATTTTTCTCCAAGTACTGTCACCTTCGGTGATGGTCAACAAGTTTTACTTTTGCATTCAGCGTGTCGCCATTCCTTTTTAAGTTCGCCGACCTACCTCAATTGATTTAAGTGTTGAGAAATGTTGACTTAGGCGTGGTCATGCCACTTAGGCGATCCACCCTTCGTGTTAGGTGATCAACAATGTGGAGTTTATACTTCTTTTCATATTTTTGGCCCTTCTTACAAACATTAATCCCTGCCTTGTCCCTTAGCCTTATAGCTGCAAATTACCAAAATATGATTAGAAAAGGACATAACTAGGCATTGAGGACACTAAATGTTGAACTAAATAGGTCTCAAATGAGTATAAATCTACTACTCATCAACCTCTCATTTTAAAATTTTTATTTGTCCTCAAGTAAATCAGGAACATAATTCAATCAACAAGGGTGTCTACAATAGTTCTAAATGAGAGCTAACATGCAAGTGCCATTACAAGACTACTCTCAATAACATGCTACACTCAATCATGATCATAAAGCTTCAAATGATGACTAGCCGGTATCAAACCAAGCTGAAGCTCACTATAGCTTCTTTTCTAATGCTAGTCCATGATTCAATAAATGCTTTCAAGTGCACTCACATCAAGAACAATTCCATGCTCTCACAAAGCAAGTCAATAAAGAAGTAACAAATCAATACAACTCTCACTCTCCCAAAAGAGAAATACATGCAAGTTTTATCCCATAGGTTTGCACATATTTTCCAATCATTACACAACCTAGTTAATGCAAGATATCAAGGGTGTTTTAGGCTTGTAATGGGGCTGAGGGTTAAGGTATGGCAAAGTTGGCTTAGTAACTTCACTTTTTCAAATTATTGTTGTAATCATCTTCACCTCTTCTCAAGTTCTTTTCATTTGTTTCATTTGAGAACTCAAACCTTGACTTGTTAATCATTTTATTAGAAATCCCTTTTTATTTCACCAAGCTCTCTTTGTCATTACAATTTTTTAAATGTTGTTCATCACAATCTTTTATTATTATTATAAGGAGGAGTTTGTTTTTTCTTATAACACACTTCAAAGTTGAGTTTCATCTCATCTTTCTTTTTATTTCAGCTGGCTTTCATTCCTCTTTCTTTCCACACCCTCAACTTAGGCTTTTGGCCTAAGTCGGATATTCAAACAAATCAATGCTTCAAAAAGGATTTTAGGTGAGAAGTTAGGGGAAATTTGGTTCAAGAGGTTTCAATATGATTGTCAAAAAATAGTTTAGGCTCAAATGGTGCCAAAATGGATGCACACCCTCACAAGGTAGTCACAAGAGGATATGGAAATTTAGGTTCCATCTCAGAATTTCTTTCTAAGATCATTCCTTACACTTACCAAGGCTAGACAATTTGAACTAACAAGACAAATTTTAGGATTCCACAAGCATGCTTCCAAGTAAAACCTCGCCAAACATGGCACTTCAAACAAAATCATTTAGCACAACCTGAAAAGATCAAAAGCTTCCATGCGATGTTTATTTCACGGCTCACATCAAAATGCAGCTAGTCAACATAAGATTCAGAAAGGTCACTCAAAATTGTTACCACGTCGATTTCTTCCTTGCAGCACAAACACAAGACACCATGCTCATTATGAGTACTCTTCAAGACATTGATATTGAAGACAATTGATCCTCAAATTTTTATCAATGAAAACTCAAGCATTTCACGATTTCCAAAATCATGGGGTTTGAGAGAAAGAGAAAAAATGAGATAAACCAATCAAAATACTATAATAGAAACAGAACAAAATACTATCATCCAAAAACTGAAAGTAACAAAATACAATAAAAAAGGGGAATATTTGTACAAGTGCCATGACCCAACAAAACTAGTAAAAGTAGTGTCCTCAATGCGAAATAAGCAAAAGAGTATGTGAGGAGAGGTAAAAAGTCCCCCTGACAATCTATGCTTGTGGAGTGCTCTCATTAGGAATCTCGGAAGGAGTGGAATCATCTTGGGCATCAGTGCGCGGCAATATGATCACTAGAGGTAGCAGTGTAGGCTCAATCGAGGCATCAGTTCTCGACATATCACTAAGAGGAATGGTGGAGTCTGAAGGGACTCCACTGGTGCCAAATTTGGAGGTATCCTCAAGAGATGTCTCCCATGTTGCATGGACCATCGTCTCCACAATGTCCTGCAACTCAGTCAGTGTCAATGCAACCTTGTATTCAGCCTCTTCTCTCCACAGCTCCTCCTCATTAGTCTCCTCAGCCAAATCATTATCATCCCTATCATCCTCTCTCGCATCACCAGTATCAACAATCTCCACCTCGCCCTCACTTGGCTGAACAACCGCACTCTAATAAAGCTCACCACTAGGCATGACCGGGGGCACAAACATAGGCGCATCTGGTATGGGAAACTTACTCCACAATATTGATATATCCACAAATGTCAGCTGGTCTACATTATCCTTTAAAGTATCTATCTGGCCCCTTATCAAAAATAGCACGATCGAACTACCCTCAACCTTCTCTCAGGCCTCTAGCCTAGTGCTGAGATTATCCAACCTCACACCATATGACTCAATCGAGGCCTCACACTGAGTCAATCTAACCTTCAATGGAGCTAACACAACCTATAGCCCTATTAATCATCTTGGGCAAGTTCGTTTCAACCCTCGCAGCCTCACATCCAAAAACTAGGAAATATTGCCAATTTAATAAATCATGGCCTGGGTCAAGGGGGACGGAAGATATGAGATGGGGCAGATTCAACAGTAGCTATAAAAGTAGAAGGTATAGAGGAAGGATGTGGTATATCTGATTTCTTTACAAAAAGCCGAACAGAGTGACATCAATAACAAGTGTGACAGGATCAACCACGGGCATAATGCCTGGTGGTAGCGACTTTTTCCAAGCTGCATTATCCCGTAGATAATCAGCCTCAATCCTCTGTATGTAATATGAGGAGGCTGGGGTGATCCTAACATTTGTCTTCCCCCAAAAGGGAACTCCATCATCTTCACACAGTGTGATCAATATCGGGAATGGAAGAGACGTCTACACCTGCTTAGCACTCAACTGCATCTCCTCAATAATAAGCCCACCAACGCTAATCTTTGTCCTATTCATAATGCTCCTAACTAGTATGAGTTTTGGATGCCGAAGGATGGAGTCATTCTGGGATGGCATAATATTGCTTATGATGAACCCAAACCAGTATCTAGAGGCTACATTCATGTCTTTTTTCTCAATCTTCTCTCCCTCAACCATCCATGGTGAGGAGATGTCAAAAATGATAGGGGTCAACTAACCCTTTAGGTTATCAAAGATTTTGTTCAATCCGAGTCTAAGAAAAGCATTACTTGTACCCTTTGTACCCAATAGTGCATTAATTTTTCCTACATGGCATTGCACCATCTTCCCACAGACCTTGAATTCTTCTAAGGGCTTCCACAGTGTGCCCTTTCTCTTCTTTGGTAGTGCCTCTGTGTAGGCTTTTTAGAACTCCCGTACCCATGCTGGAACATAGGGAGGTCGAGGTCTCGTGAGCCTCTCAAACCCATGAAATTTGATCATGTCCCAGATGATCGGGTATATACTAACCACCCCATTTGCGAAGAGTCTTCTCTCCTCATAGATTGTTCATTCTCCTGCAACCCTGAGCCTATTTAGGAGTATTAGAGCTATGATTGGGACAAATCTAGAAATGGGTGCCTGATCCTGGAAAGGCTGCACCAACTTTGATCGTATGTCAGTCCTTTTCCTAACAACTCCTTTTCTTGGTTTCTTATTTTCATGTATCAAAAAGCGTGGAGTTATTCATTGTTGAGAAGGCTCATCTAAAACTATCCCCTTATGCCTTTTTGGAGGAGGAGGAGGAGAGAAGTCTGTCTGACTCAGTATTAGAAGTCACCACCTGTTTTCCCTTAGTGTTATCCATAACCTTCAAAGCACAATAATTCAAACATAGATGTGGTGAGGGTTAATTGAAATCAAAATAAAAAAGAGAACACAATTCAAAAATGTTTTGAGGCTCTCCTACTATGAATGAGGTCTGCCTAACAGGTTGGGCAAGCTCAGGTGAGCTCGGTGAAGTTAAAAGTACATAATTTCAAAGAACTCAGTCACAATAGGTGGAGTCAACTCCAACTCGGTGATTTGCCAAATTGGTTTCGGCGGGTTAAGACAATTCCGCCGAAAGTGATAATGCAAAATCAAAGGAAATAGGCATAAAGGACAATGTCCACTCCCACTTGGCGATTCACCGAGTGGGTCTCAACAGACTAAGATAAGTACACCGAGTGGAAAAGTACCCCTACAACACATTCAAGCAAGAAAGGTGAGCTAGGTCTTACTCAGAAATTTTCCTAGAGCCCTTGGGGGCTAAGACAAGCCCGCTGAACAGGCAATGCTCAGCCCAATGCCTATTTTCATGAAACAAACCACAATACGCATTAATACCTAATTCTCCTTTACTTTACAATCTACCCACATGAAATTTTTACCCTCGGGTAGTCAGTCTTCCCACAATTATCACAAATTATTACCCCAATTGATGATCAGTCCATAAAAAAATCGTTACTCCATCTATCATTGTGCAAGATCATACAATTTGAGCAACATTGGGCTAATCAGACTTCACCCACATCAAATTTAACCAAGACCCAGTACATATCAGGAATCAATTTCGTTATATAACATACACAATCAATTTTAACAATTTAGGCACAAATTCAAATATCTAACTTTTGGGTACACTTCAATACAATATTTTTATCACTACCCAATGAAATCAACCAACAGTATACTTTAAATGGCCTGTATCCCATATCTAAGAACATAATTTTAAGCACATAATGAGATATGAATCGAACACCAACCTCAAGTAGACACAACGTACAAGAAAAGTGGGAATGTACGGTTGGGTTGCAAAGCAAGGAATCCAAATGCACTCTAAGTACTCAAAAACACACCCATGAGGCATTCTCACACTAAAATATGGTTTTGAAAGCTTAAGGAACAAAAAGAGTTCAAAGATAGTAAAGGGTTTCTTTTTGAAAATGAAAAGACCCTTGGCCTTTTTATGTTAGGCACGTTCGGCGATTTGCGACTAACGTCACCGAAAGCATTCGATGAATCGTTGAAGGAGCTAAAGCTCACCGACGAGGCCTGAATGGATACCAAACATAAAGGCTGATTCGACGAACTTGATGGAGTCTGTATAGTGTACTTTGGTGGATCTCTCTTAAGAGCTCAGATCGGGGAACTTGACGGTACACTTTTTCACCTTTTCTGGCTCAAAAGGTGGACAAGATTGAGTCCGCATAATGCCTTCGGTGGATCACTAATATGGTTTTGGCATCATCTAAGTTTCTTTAGTAACACTTTGAATTCATTTCAACCTGCACTCATAACACACATTATTGAAGCAATAAAACAGAAGTAAAAAACTTGGGTTGCCTACTAAGAAGAAACTTGTTTAATGTTGTGGCATGACATAGTTCTCAATTCCTCAACAATCATTTTTGGGGTTCAGTATGGTATCACTAGGAAATATTCCCTTTTACCTTGGATTGAGATGGGGGGGGGGAGATTTGGCACATTTGAGTTTCCAGCTGTTTGATAGACACCGAAGGAGAGGTCACCGTTTGAGATAAGGTGAAAAAATCATTTTAATTCTTTTAATACCTTGTCGGACCCTTCAACCTTGTTGAAAATCCTTGTGAGCATTGCCTTGGTTCTATTTCCTTCCGGACCAGCTGGTTCTTTTGGTCGTAGACGATCATAGGGAAAAATATACCTATATTTTTCAGCCTTCTAGTCTCTCCAATTTCCACTTCTCCAATCTTTCCATCCACTATCTCTTTCCTCGTTCCAACCTTGGTTCCCACCTCGTCGTTGGTATTTTCGGTGAGAATCCCCTATTTGGTTTCCCAAATATTATACTTCCTCATTATATAATCCTCAAACTTGGCATCCTTCGGGTACTGCCCACTAGTTGTTCCAACCGCATTCACTGATTTCAATCCACCTCCCATGATATGTTTAGATAACAAATTGAGTTGGGTCATCATTTTGGCCATGTTTTCATCTTCTCATGTTCCTTCTCATTTTTTTCTTTGCTCATGCTCAATTGTAAAGTAGACACTTGGTCTTCTCTAGTATGCCATGCTCGGTTAACCTTGGTCAGGTCATCTAGAAACAATATTGCCACTTCATACGGTTATCACATTAATTCACCTTGGGCAAGTTGATTAGCCACACCTTTATTGACTGAATCAAGGCTTCAATAGAAGTATTGCAGCAACAAATGGTTCGGAACACCATGTGTTGGACATTGCAAGAGTAATCTCCGAAATCACAACCATGTCTGATGTAGAGGTTCACCTCCAATTCTTTCGAAATTTTGGATTTGGTTCCTTAGTTTAACCATCTTCGAAGGGGGGAAAATCTCTTCAAGAAGGCTTTAGTTAACTCCTCCAAAGAAGTGATTAAATCATTTGACACCTCCACCATCTACCTAGTAGCTCAACCCATCAAAGACAACATGAATAACCTCAACCTTACGGACACTTGTGAGATGTTTTTGAACACAAACGGCCTATACACATACATGGAATTCCAGAGGTGTTCATGGAGGTCTTCATGAGTTAAACCCCCTACCATTCCTCTTAGTTGTAGCAATTGTAGCATTGTTCCAGTTACATGAAAAATTGCCTTCCCAACTGTGGGAGGTAACATGATGGCTCCTATTGTTTGAATGACGTTTATGTGCATGTCATTTAAATCACCCATGTTGTTATTTTGAACATAGTGAGTATCACTGTCACTACCTTGGTCACTTATGCTTTAGATTTGCAAATCAACAAACAACAACACCAAGCTACAATCTACTACAACTAAACAAATTTACAAACTAATTTCTCAAATGGAATTCTTAACCATCATTCTCTAGCAGCGGCACCATTTTTGATAATGCTCAAACTACTCTCTAAAATAAATCCAAAGAGTAAGCGGTCGTAATCAGTAAAAATACCCAACTAAGAGTCGAGGTCGAATTCCACAGGAAAGGAATTCTACCAAGAAATTTGGAAACTTAATCAATTCATTTATATAAATAAGAATAATTGGGTGGATAATTCCACCAAATTTATGAAAAGGGTTTAGTTGTCAATAGTCACAATTAAACTAAGATTTCAGAAATTCAAATAATGAACATGTAATAAGGGGTGCGGGGATTGGAATTCAATGTCACATAGGGATAATTGTGCTCTCTATAGTGATGAATATTCATGGATAGGATGGGTCATCTTTAATGGTAGTAATCTTCTTTCGATCTCATAACATTAGTTCATAGAATCTCCTTTCGGTATCATCTCTGTGCATAACTAAACAACCCTGTACCTTACACTATTCTCTCTTTCGATACAGAAATAGGGAAATACATACGACCAATAATCTCTATTTTCAAGAAAATTTCATACATCAAATGTAAATTGCAAGTATTGAACTAATTACCCATAGTCCCAGAACTATGTTCCCCCGTAGAAGTATAAGTCCCCTTTGTTGGGCATCAGATTTAGTAATCATGCCAGTCATGCCTTTACAACCCTATCAAGGTATATTGAGTCCTCTCGATGGAGCATTTACATCGGACTTCACGTTTAGCTCACGTGGATTATGTCGGTTAATAGTAGCTCCCACAGTCAGACTCCTAGTGCATTTGATCTGGTTTTCAGTATATATTTTAACACTCAGTTTAGCATGTCATGTTCATGATTAGTACTTGGTCGTTGCATTCAGCTTAGCTTTTCAGTAATGTTTCAGTTTTTACATTCTTGCTCAGTTTATGACATTGCTTGTTTAGGACTTTTTCAGTTTTTTTTTTATATATATATATATATATTTAACTTAGTATCTATATCTTGCAGGCTCAGTACATTCCAAGTACTGATGCATACTCTGCGCTACATCCTTTGATGATGTAGGTTCAGGTACTTAGCATCTAGATCGCGCTTAGATCGGTACTCGGTCCGCATTCAACAGCTTCAGTGGTGAGTCCTCATAATTCGAGGACAATAGACATTCTTTTCATTTATTCTTTATATTCAGTTTTCAGTTTGTTAGAGTTAGTTGGGGGGCATGTCCTAGCAACTCGACTCAGTTAGGGGATTTTCAGACATAGTAGTAGATGCAGCTTGAGTTGTTAAGTGGTGTTTCAGTCATCACTAGACTTTCTTTATATTTTATCTATTCAGATTAGTTGGGGTTTTTCCCCACTCGCAGTTATTCATTGCTTTAGCTTCCACATAGTACATGCTTTATTCAAATATTCTCAGTATGCTTGATATATGCTAGACACAAGGTTAGCTTAGGGACATTCGTGATCCTAGGTCCCGTGTTACGTTAAGGGGTAGCCTCAGGGAGTGACAGTCCCGACATCCATCTTAGTACTGAAAGGCTTTTTAGATAGTAGTAGTTGAGAATTTTGTTTCATTTCAGCTGTTAATGTTCTAGACTTGAGTTGCCTCTTTTGGCCAGTGAATGCTATATTTAAAATATTCTGAGTTTCTATTTTGAGACATTGAGTAAAGTTTTACTTTTGAGTTCATATGTTGGTGAGTAAGTCTACCGCTGAGAGTTGAGCCAGTTCATGGTGTAGGTTTGGGGCGTGACAAACTTGGTATAAGAGCACAAAGTTCAAGAATCCTAGGGTGTCTATGAAGATGTGTCTGTGGAGTTTTAGTTATTAGTGTGAAGCGCGCCACATATACAATTAAGAGGCTACGACATTTAAGAACTATCTCACTTCTTTCATACTCTGTTCGTGCGATAGAGTTCATCTCCATAAAGTTTATTTCTAATTCGTGCTTGCGCGTATCTTTCAAATCATGCTTCTACGAAGAGTTGTCTGAGGTTGTCCTGCTAGGAGGAATGTTGATCCCCAGGATCAAGGGATTCCCAATGCACCAGAAGTGTAACGTGAAGGAGAAGTCACTAATGCTGAGTTCTGGGATGCTATTCGGAGGTTGAGTCAAGTGGTGACCAACCAAGATGGGCAAGAGGGGTTTGACAAGATGTGGTAGGTACATCTAGGATCCGTGAGTTTTGAAAATGAATTCTCTAGACTTCACCGGTTCAAATGTCACGATGGATCCGAAAAACTTTATGGAAGAGTTGTAGAAAGTATTTTGAGATAATGCATGTTGTAGATGCTGAGTGTGTGGAACTAGCTGCATACCAACTGAAGGGTGTTGCTAGAGTATGGTATGACCAATGAAAGAAGAGTAGAGCTGAGGGAACAATCAATTGTGAGCTAGGATGTCTTTGAAGAGGTCTTCATGGGGCATTTCTGCAACACCCCGTAGTTTAGTAGGCCAAATAGAGCTAAGTTAGAAGGCCACAATTCAAGGCTATAGGGCATGAGCCAAGGCAAAGGGGCAAGGGCCAAGGCAAGAGCCAAGGCTGCCCCAAGCTGCCAAGGCACTGCCCTAGACCACGAGAGCCTTCATAGATCGTGGTGGCCACCATGACTCATAGTGCCACCCATGGTGGTGAGGAAGTAGCTCACGAAGGCTTCCCCAAGGTTGGCTTCCCTTTACGAGTCACTTCATAGCCAGTGGTGAAGATCATGACTCGTGGGAAGGCTCATGGGGTTGCCTTCACCTTGTTAGGGTCATGTAGAGGTAGCATAGCTACTGGTGAAGGGACAACGGGAACCTTCATAGGCCGTGGTGCCCTTGATGGTTCGTGAGGTAGGTCGTGAAGCCTAGGCACCACACTTAAAGTGGGGGTTATTTTAGGTAATTCCTTTTTAAGTTAGTATTAAGTGAGGTCATTTTGCATAGTTTTAATACACCTATATAAGCCTTTTTAAGTCTTTAACCAACCCATTCACCTCATTAAATCCCAAGACCCAAATTATATTCCAGAAAATTTCATCTTCTCCAAAAGATTCTCTCTCTAGAAAGTTCCAAGAAGAAGAAGAAGAAGAAGGAACAAGGTTTTATAATCAATTTATTTGGATATTAATAGCTAAGGTATGTTAGCCCTTCATCCATGGATAGTTTTCATCCACGGAGTCCGTTCAAAACCCCAATTTCAAAGATAGAAAATCCCCAAAGTTAGGGTTTGATTCCAAAGTCATGGGTTCCTTTAAAAAATGATTCTAATGTTTGAATTATGGTATAATAAGTATTAATTGATGATTTTTATATGTTTTAATGATGAATTCCCCAAGAACCCATGAAATTCCCATATTTTCTCAAAGTTGATGATATGATGTGGGTATTTATTGGTGAAAGGTGAATTGTATGAATTGATGTATGTGGTGATAGATTCACATGAAATTATGATTAAATCCATGTCTAATGCTTTAATTCTAGATGTGTTGATTGAATATGATCTGTGACCCTTAAAGGCTAAAGTATGAGAAGTATGCATGATTGTGAGATTTATGTAAATGCTTTAATGATGCCTTGAGAATGAAGTGTTCTTCATTATTATTAGGTTGTTGTTGTGGGATGATTGAAAGGTTGATGTGACATAGTAATGGTTCTAGTGTTGAAATGGATTTTCTCACCTAATTGAATCTAAGAGTGAAGGTGATCATGGATCGTGATAGTTGCTCACGCATGGTCTATAGAGTTATTCTAGTGAATTAACTTGGATTGATTGTCAAGTACATCTTTTCATTGAGCTTGAGTTAAAGTAGAGACTTAATAACTATCTTGTGAGATTTAGGCTTAACACCGAGTGGATATTGAAATGAGATGGAGGTTCCCACCTAGTTGAGTTCCAGTTTCCTAAATGGGAACTCTCACCTAGTAGAGTCCTATTTTCCAAAAGTATGTCTCATGAGATGGAAGCCTTCATCTAGCGGAGTTTGGATTTCTAGTAGCAATCTCCGTATCCTATAATTACGTGCCCCGTAGGATAGTTAGCTAGTGGATCCAACTAAGCTAACCAACCGGTTCTACCTTAGGCAAGTAGACCAACCCTTGACGGTGTGGGTAACACCAGGAGGGATCATGTGATAGCTCACATGTTTTCATGTTAGTTAAGGCTATATCCCAACTACAACAAGATTTATAATGAACTAAGATGTGCTTAAAGAAGCATTTCCTAGAGCTCAAACATAATGAACTAAGATGTGCTTGAAGAAACATCTCCTAGAGTTCAAACCTAATGGACTAAGACATGCTTGAAGAAACATCTCGTAGAGTTCAAAACAATTATGAAATGAACTAAGATGTACTTAGTGAAGTATCTCGTAGTGCTCAAGATAATAATGAACTTAGACATTATTAAGGAAGTATCTCATAGGGTTCGAATTAATGAGGAACTAAGATATGCTTAATGAAGTGTCTCCTAGTGTTCCATGGTTTCAAGAGGGGGACTAGTCCCAACCAAGAAGTATGAATGTGATGACCCTAAGTGGTACTTAGTATGGATGGGATTATGGGATCTTTTCCATGCATTGTACAAGTATGACTTGAGGATGTCTAGGAAGTGCTTATCTAATGTGATGTATGTTTTGATGGATTGTTACTATAGTTGCCTTCCATGATATATTGACTAAAGGTGAAGGTTCCCTTGTCTATGAGAATTAAGCTAAGGATGAGACCATAAGATGGTAAGTATATTGATGATGACCTAAAGTGGTTTACTTAGCATAGGTGGGGTTTATGGGGTTTTATCCATGCATTGCATAAGTAGACTTCGAGGGTGTGTATGACGTGGTTCTTTTATGCTATGATGACCTATATGGGCTATGTTTATGAGTTATGTTTTCCAACTATTTCTATGATGATGTTCAAACTTTGCATATAGCATGATTTATAATGAAATGTCCCTTTTTAGCATGTTTTCAAGGTTTTTATGCATGTTTATCATATTTAGTGCATTTTTGTACTAACTATGCTTTTCCTACATTTTCCCAAGTGTAGGGTCCGATTCTTATGGCGGTCATCGTTGGAGTTAAAGCTTGGATTTGACTATTCTCCTTGATTGTTGGTGAGTCCTCATGATTTGAGGACGAATGTTATCTCATTGTAGTTCCTTTCTTATATTTCCTTGTTGGACTATGTTTTAAGGGCTGTGTCCCTATTTCATTTAAGTATTATATTAGATGGCTATATTGAGACATGTCTAGACTTCCGCTTACTTTTATAAAAGACTTTGATTGTATGGAAAAAGTTTTAACATTTCTGCATAATTTCTATTTACTTTATGTTATGATATGCTAAGTGGTTGTGTTAGGCCTTTTGGGGTCTAGTACGCCATGTTACATCTAGGGTGTACCCTTGGGTCGTGACAAACTTGGTAATCAGAGCACAATGTTTAGAATGATTCTAGGATGATGTCTCATAAGCCACGTCTAGTAGAGTCTTGTTCGTAAATGTGAAGCGCGCCACATTTATGAATACGAGGCTAGTGGATGTTTAGGAAACTCCACTTCTTCATTCTCTAAGTTGTGCCATAGAGTTTGGCTTTATTAGGTCTTTCTCCTAATCCGTGCCCTATGATTTTCAGGGTATGGCTAATACAAGGGTAAATACTAGGAGGAATGAGGAAGGCAATGAGGTGCAAGAGGTTCCTCTCCAAGCTCCTCCCCAAGATCCTCCTTAAGCTCCGGTTGATCGTTTGGTTGAAAATGTGACCCATGCGGAGTTTAGGTATACTATCCAATTATTGGCTCAAACCGTGATGGCTCAAGCCAATATATAGGTGATTTCTCCTATGAACACTAATGTGAATTTCGCGGGCTTCTAGAGTGAGGGATTTTGCAAGAATAAACCCTCTCGAGTTTCATGGCTCCAAAGTGGAAGAGGACCTTCAAGAATTTGTGGATGAGGTTTACAAAATACTTGATATCATGGGGGTGACTTCGGTAGAGAAAGTGGATTTAGCCGCTTACCAATTTAAAAGTGTTCCTCAAGTTTGGTATGATCAGTGGAATGGTGAAAGATCCGTAGGAGCAGAACTGGTAGAATAGGAATCATTTAAATAGGCATTTCTTGATAGATTCTTTCCCTTAGAGTTGAGGGAACGAAAGATGCAATAGTTCATTAAGTGTCGTCAAGGAGGTATGAGTGTGAATGAGTATGCTCTTAAGTTCACCCAACTATCCAAGTATGCTCCAACTATAGTGGTGGACTCAAGGGCTAAGATGAATACGTTTGTAATGGGAGTGTCCGACTTGGTAGAGGAAGTATATGGTACGGAAATGCTCATTGGTGATATGAATATCCCACGTCTTATGGTGCACGCCCAACAAATTGAGGAGTCAAAGCTCAAAAGAAAGAATAGGGAGGTGAAAAGAGCTAGAACCGGTGATGGGAATTTCTCTAATGCTAGATCCGATGGATATGGACAACCTAGGACCCAACAAAAGCTTTCCAATCAAGTTTCCCCCAATACTCATGGGTACAACCAAGAGAGGGCGTCTATCCCTAAGCCTCAAAGAGGGCGTAGTAGTGAAACTTCGTTGCTTAAGCCTACTTGCACTAAGTGTGGAAGGAAGCATTATGGTAGGTGCCTAGCCGGCAATGATGGTTGTGGTAATGATGGTCACAAGATGAGGGATTGCCCAATACTTAGGGCTAAATGAAGAGAGACCAATCAAGCTTCCCTTAGTGGTCCGGATTCCAATACTCCCAAGAAAAACCATTTTTATGCACTCCGGTCTAGAGATGGCAAAGAGAGCTCTCCGGATGAAGACACCAGTAAGTAGATAGTTCCTTATAGATGTAAATGTTTACTAGATCCCGATGCTACTTGTTACACTTTGATGTTATCCTTGGTAGGGTTTGGATGCATTTTTGTTAGACCTTTATTGATTTTAGAACCCGGTATGGTTATTGTGAGTTTTTGGTCATGTCGGTCGGGGTTGCTTGAAAGAAGTGGTACTTAAGGAATTAGTAGGAGTTTCCTCCCAAGGGGGAGATGGTGTGCTTAGATAGCAAGGTTGTGGAGTGTCCCGATATCCTCATCTCTTTCTTCTACTCCTACTCTAGCTTGAGACAAAGAGTTCCTCTTAGCTTGCATTATGTTTTGGAGTCATGAGTGTTTTATGTGTTTCTATGATCTCCTTAAGTTATGCATGTTCATGAAATTTTATGTTTTGAAAGAAAAAAAAGAGTTATATGATTGATTTTCCTCTTGTTGTTGTGCATTTAGAGAGAGTTGCCTATTGACTTCATGAGATGAATTGTCAAACATGCTTTAGTTATGCTTTTTGAGAATAAATTGCATATTGACTACATGAGATTGTGTTGAGCATGCTTTTAGCTTGGGAGAAGGAAGTTCCTCCTTAAAAGAGAGGAGAAATTTGAAGTTTCATGCATAATGGGTTGTTAGATGTAGTTCCTACTACCTTGTGATGCATTGAGTGTGTTTGAGATTGAGTGATGTTTCCTCCTTCGTTTTGAGCATTATTTTGTTGTTGCATGCATGATGGGCTGCTAGTCTTGAGTCTTTACTTCCGTAAGGTGTCTAGATCGTCATTCGAGGATGAATGTTCCCAAGGGGGAGATAATGTAACACCCCGTAGTTTAGTAGGCCAAATAGGGCTAAGTTAGAAGGCTACAAGTCAAGGATAGAGGGCATGAACCAAGGCAAAGGGGCAAGGGACAAGGCAAGAGCCAAAACTGCTCCAAGCTGCCAAGGCACTGCCCTAGACCACGAGAGCCTTCATGGCTCGTGGTGCCACCCGTGGTGGTGAGGCAGTAGCTCACCAAGGTTTCCCCTAGGTTGGCTCCCATTCACGAGCCACTTAACGACCAATGGTGAAGACCACGACTCGTGGGAAGGCTCGTAGGGTTGACTTCACCTTGTGGGGGTCATGTAGAGGTAGCATAGCTATTGGTCAAGGGACCACGGGTACCTTCACGCGCCGTGGTGCCCTTGACGGTTCTGAGGTAGGTCGTGAAGCCTGGGCACCCCACTTAAAGTGGGGGTTATTTTAGGTAATTCCTTTTTAAGTTAGTATTAAGTGAGATCATTTTGTATAGTTTTAATACACCTATATAAGCCTTTTTAAGTCTTTAACCAACCCATTCACCTCATTAAATCCCAGGACCCAAATTATATTCCCAAAATGTTTATTTTCTCCAAAAGATTCTCTCTCTAGAAAGTTCCAAGAAGAAGAAGAAGAAGAAGAAGAAGGAGAAAAGCTAGGGGTTTGAAGGAGCAAGGTTTTCTACTTAATTTATTTGGAGATTGATAGCTAAGGTATGGTAGCTCTTCATCCATGGATAGTCTTAATCCATGGAGTCTCTTCAAAACCCCAATTTCAAAGATAGAAAATCCCCAAAGTCAGGGTTTGATTCCAAAGTCACGGGTTCCTTCAAAAACGATTCTAATGTTTGAATTATTGTATATTAAGTATTAATTGATGATTTCCTATGTTTTTATGATGAATTCCCTAAGAACCCATGAAATTCCCATATTTTCTCAAAGTTGATGATATGATGTGGGTCTTTATTGGTGAAAGGTGAATTGTATGAATTGATATATGTGGTGATAGATTCACATGAAATTATGATTAAATCCATGTCTAATGCTTGAATCTAGATGTTTTGACTGAATATGATCTTTGACCCTTGAAGTGTAAAGTATGTGATGTATGCATGATTGTGAGATTTATGTAAATGCTTTAATGATGCCTTGAGAGTGAAGTGTTGTTCATTATGATTAGGTTGTTGTTGTCGGCTGATTGAAAGGTTGATCTCACATAGTAATGGTTCTAGGGTTGAAAAGGCTTTTCTCACCTAATTGAATATAAGAGTGAAGGTGATCATGGATGGTGATAGTTGCTCACGCATGGTCTATAGAGTTATTCTAGTGAATTAACTTGGATTGAATGTCAAGGACATCTTTCCATGGAGATTGAGTCAAAGTAGAGACTTAAAAACTATCTTGTGGGATTTGGGCCTAGCACCGAGTGGATATTGAAATGAGATGGAGGTTCCCACCTAGTTGAGTTCGGGCTTCCAAAATGGGAACTCTCACCTAGTAGAGTCCGGTTTTCCAAAAAGTATGTTTCATGAAATTGAAGCCTTCACCTAGTGGAGTTTAGGTTTCTAGTAGCAATCTCCATATCCCATAACTACGTACCCCGTAGGATAGTTAGCTAGTGTATCCAACTAAGGTAACCAACCGGTTCTACCTTAGGCAAGTAGACCAACCCTTGACGGTGTGGGTAACACCGGAAGGGATCATGTGATAGCTCACATGTTTTCATGTCGGTTAAGGCTATATCCCAACTACAACATGATTTATAATGAACTAATATGTGCTTAAAGAAGCATCTCCTACAGTTCAAACATAATGAACTAAGATGTGCTTGAAGAAGCATCTCCTAGAGTTCAAACCTAATGGACTAAGACATGCTTGAAGAAACATCTTCTAGAGTTCAAAACAATGATGAACTAGGATGTACTTAGTGAAGTATCTCATAGTTCTCAAGATAATAATGAACTTAGACATGCTTAAGGAAGTATCTCATAGGGTTCGAATTAATGAGGAACTAAGATATGCTTACTGAAGTGTCTCCTAGTGTTCCAAGGTTTCAAGAGGGTGACTAGTCCCCAACCAAGAAGTATGAATGTGATGACCTTAAGTGGTACTTAGTATGGATAGAATTATGGGGTCTTGTCCATGCATTGCACAAGTATGACTTGAGGTTTTCTAGGAAGTGCTTCTCTTATGTGATGTATGTTTTGATAGATTGCTACTATTGTTGCCTTCCATGATATGTTGACTAAAGGTGAAGGTTCCCTTGTCTATGAGAATTAAGCTAAGGATGAGACCATAAGATGGTAAGTATGTTGATGATGACCTAAAAGGGTTTACTTAACATGGGTGGGGTTTATGGGGTCTTATCCATGCATCGCACAAGTAGACTTCGAGGGTGTGTATGAAGTGTTTCTCTTATGCTATGATGACCTATATGAGCTATGTTTATGAGTTATGTTTTCCAACTATTTCTATGATTATGTGCAAACTTGGCATATAACATGATTTATAATGATATGTCCCTTTTTAGCATGTTTTCAAGGTTTTTATGCATGGCTATCATAGTTAGTGTATTTTTGTACGAATCCATGCTTTTCCTACATTTTCCCAAGTGTAGGGTGATGAGTCTTGGTTTTGGACTCATTTAGGGCTTTGTTTATATAGATTTAGTGTCCTCAAATGCTTAATTTGTTCAAATAACTGATGTTAAATCCTTGATTTTCAGGTATATGGATTGAGGAACAAAGCAAGGACACTAACAGGCAAAAAGGAACAAACAAGCTGAAGAAATGAAGAAGGGTGAGCCTGAGGATCGCCAAGACCACTCAACATGTGGCCGAGTGGCTTATCAGACTGCCTAAAATTCCAGTGTGCCAAGCCCTGAAGGAAGAAACCAAATTGGCGATGAAAGGGAGCATTCGGCGCATTGCCAAGCAGTTCTGCGAAGTAAAGCTAGATCACCCAAAGATACAGACCTTGAGGATGTTGAATGCTAAGGCGAAAAGGTGATGGAAGAGGTCAAAGGGCGGCTCACCAAGTGGTTTGGCGAGCCCGACTTATTTTGCCGACTGGCCCTTCGTGGCTTATTTTTGGCAACTATAAATAAGATTTTGAACATTTAGTTTAGTATCTTTTGACTAGAGAATTTTATATTTGGGAACTTATCTTATCTATTTTTGGTAACTTAGAACTATTCTCTATAGTTTTTCCTTAGCTTTGAAGGATTGAAGAGATTCACTTTTGAGAAATTGGAAGTGGGTCTTTGAGATTCATCAAATTGGAGCATTGTAAGGATGAAATCACTCTTATCCAGTTGATGGATAATCAATTTGGTAACTATTTTTTAAATATTTTTATAATGTCTCACTACTAAAAAAACAGTGAATAGCGACCTAAAAATTTCCGACCTCAAATGGAGGTCGGTATTTACAAGTAGTCGGTTTTTATGCAAAATAAAGCGGGAAAACCAAATTCCGACCTCCGGAGGTCGGAATTTTTCCCGGAAAAAATGAATTACAATAAAAACCGACCTCCTGATGTCGGTATTATTTTCTCAATTAAATATAAAAAATACCGACCTCATGAGGACGGTATTTTTATTTCGACTATTAATTAAAGCGACATCCGGAGGTCGATATTTTTTATTTCATCTAATTACATTTAAAAGCGACATCCGGAGGTCGATATTTTTTATTTCATCTAATTACTTTTAAAAGCGACATCCAGAGGTCGGTTTGCGATTTGCGGGTAACCAAATTCCGACCTCAAGAAGTCGGAATATTTCCCAGAAAATGAATTACAATAAAAATACCGACCTCATGAGGACGGTATTTTTATTTCGACTATTAATTAAAGCGACATCCGGAGGTCGATATTTTTTATTTCATCTAATTACTTTTAAAAGCGACATCCAGAGGTCGGTTTGCGATTTGCGGGTAACCAAATTCCGACCTCAAGAAGTCGGAATATTTCCCAGAAAATGAATTACAATAAAAATACCGACCTCATGAGGTCGGAATTTTTATTTTATCTAATTACTATTAATTAAAGCGACATCCGGAGGTCGATATTTTTTATTTCATCTAATTACATTTAAAAGCGACATCCGGAGGTCGATATTTTTTATTTCATCTAATTACTTTTAAAAGCGACATCCAGAGGTCGGTTTGCGATTTGCGGGTAACCAAATTCCGACCTCAAGAAGTCGGAATATTTCCCAGAAAATGAATTACAATAAAAAACTGACCTCTTGATGTCGGTATTATTTTCTCAACTAAATATAAAAAATACCGACCTCATGAGGTCGGTATTTTAATTACATACTATTTAATTTTACCGACATTCGAAAGTCGGTATTATAAAATATCTAATTGAGAAAAAATTCCGACCTCATGAGGTCGGAATTTTT
>NW_006238927.1:4003198-4003343 GCF_000226075.1 Solanum tuberosum | reverse complement strand
AAAAACCGACCTCTTGATGTCGGTATTATTTTCTATTTTGATTTAATTTTATTTAAATAGTTTTCCGGAGGACCATTTTGTGTTCTTAATATTTAATGTGATACATAGACATATATATATATATATGTTTAATTAATAAAATCAA
>NW_006238927.1:4000420-4003098 GCF_000226075.1 Solanum tuberosum | reverse complement strand
TGCTATCTGGATGGATGACAGCTGGAAAGTTAGCATGCCCCTACTGTATTAAAGATACTAAATCATTCACATTAAAACATGGCCGAAAGAATTCATGGTTTGATTGTCATCGTCGGTTCTTGCCACCTGATCATGAGTTTAGGAGAAAGAAATATGCATTTAAAAAGAATAAGACTGAACGAGATGGTCCACCCCCAATATTAACGGGTGATGATATTTGGGAAAGGGTTCAAAATTTTCCAAAGGTAACTAAGGAACCACTGCACAAATTTGATGGGTATGGTGTTGCACATAATTGGACTAAATAGAGTATATTCTGGGAGTTACCTTATTGGAAGGATAATTTGCTTAGACATAATCTCGATGTCATGCATATTGAAAAGAATTATTTTGATCATCTGCTCAACATTGTAATGGATGTAACTGGCAAGACAAAAGATAATGTTAAGGCTAGACTTGACTTACCAGAACATTGTAGACGACCGGAGTTGCATTTACAAGAGTCTGCCAAGAACAAGTTACTTAAGCCCAAGGCTAGTTATTCATTCACAATGGAACAAAAGAGAAAAATTTGTGAGTGGGTGGAAAACTTGAAAATGCCAGATGGATATGCCTCAAATTTGGTAAAGAGGGTTGACATTGAGCGTGGAATATTGCATGGGATGAAAAGTCACGACTGTCATGTTTTCATGGAACAATTACTTCCGATTGATTTTTGTGGATTGCCTGAAAACATATGAAAACCAATGACAGAGATCAGTTTGTTCTTCAAAGACTTGTGTTCCAACACAGTGAGAGTAGAGAATCTGGTTCGGATGGCCAAAAATATAGTTGTTATTAGTAATAAGTTGGAGAAGATTCTTCCACCTGGGTTCTTTGATGTGATGGAACATCTTCCTATTCACCTTGTTCATGAAGCTCTACTGGGAGGTCCAGTTCAATATAGGTGGATGTATCCTTTTGAGCGGTAAGTAACTATAACATATTTATTCTTATTTCATAAATCGTTCATATATCTTTTGAAATTATATATCTAATATAAAATTTTACAGGAGCATTGGCAAGTCTAAAAGGGGTATTAAGAATAAACATAGGGTGGAGGGCTGTATGGCTCAAGTATATCTAGCTAAAGAAAGATCCCACTTTTGTTCTTACTACTTTGATGATTATGTGTCGTGTTTGAGAAACAGACCTAATCGACATGATGTTACTGGGAATGATCCTGCAGTACAATCATTATCAATCTTCAACCAACCGAGTAAGGGTTCAAAAAGGCGTACATTGCACAAACTTACCGAAAAGGAGAAAAAATCTGCAGAGCTTCATGTCTTGTTGAATTGTCCAGAAGTCCAACCCTTCTTAGAGTAAGAAAATTAAATATGTAAACAACATATATTCAACTCCGATTTTATTAAGGAAACTAACTGTATTTTCAATGTGATTCTACAGTTATTTTGTGAGCCAATATGGTGATGATCAAGTGTTTCCATCATTTATAACGTGGTATACTAATTGGGTAAGTGTTGTCATATATACACCTATTAAGAGATTAGTGTACTCTTCTTTCTACTAACATTGCTTTTAATTTACTAATTAAATATAGGTCTACAATTCAGAAAATGCCGCCACATTTGATCAATTTTTCAAGGATATTTCTTGGGGACCGATTACAGTTCACACAATGTCCCAATATAACGTAAATGGTTTTAAATTTGCCACAGAGAAATACTCAAAGAATAAGAAAACTAATAATAGTGGTGTTTGGGTTAAAGGTGATAATGGAAATCAAAATGAGAATGTTGATTATTTTGGCGTCCTACAGGAGATTGTAGAGTTGGAGTATTCGGGTTGGCCAATCAAAAGAATAGTACTTTTCCAATGCAAGTGGTTTGATCCAACTTCAAGAGGTACGAGGGAGCTTAAGCAGCATAATATCATTGAAGTCAAGCACACTAGGAAGTATGAGGCTTATGATCCTTTTATTATTGCACAAAATGCTAAGCAAGTGTACTATGCTCCTTATCCGTTGCGTAGGGATAAGTCTGATTGGTGGGTTGTAATCAAAACAAAACCGATGGGGCGAGTGGAAGTTGAGAATGAATTGGATGTTGCATATCAAAATGAAATATCAAGTGTTCATCAAGTAGTGGATGCTGAGTTAGAAATGAATTTGGAGCATCCTGATCACATTTTAGAAGAAGTTAATAGAGAAGAGTTAGATATGCCAACAAATATGGAGGAGGATGAGGAGGAAACTTTCGAAGAGGATGAATGGATAGATGAGGAGGAAACTTCCGAAGATGATGCATGTGAATGGATAGATGATGAAGAAACTTCCGAAGAGGATGAATAACAATTTGTATGTTTAGTTGGTGGATTTTTAGCTATTCATATTTGAGTATACTTTATATTTTAGTAGTTTTAACTTTTGTTCGACATTGTGAAAGACTATTTAGTAGTTTTAACGCGTCTTGCAAGATCGATTTGTGTCCATCTAGTGTTGACACTTAGCTCAATTAATGACAAGTAGCTCATGAGTCATGTCAAAGAATCCTTAGAATTGCAGAGTTTGATACATAGAAAAGAGTTCAATCTCACAAGTTACAGTTCAATGTAAGCCTCTTACATCGATTTTTAAGTAATGTAGGTAGATATTCTGAAACATGTGAACACACATT
>NW_006238927.1:3972864-3999833 GCF_000226075.1 Solanum tuberosum | reverse complement strand
GCTATTCATTTGAACAATAAATATTTAGTTGTTTTTTATTACAGATATATTATGTATGGGCTCCCGACCATGAGGATGACGTTCAAGTGAACTTCAAGCTTAAAGCTTCAAAGTTGCTTTCTAGCACATTTTGTGATTGTCGAAGAGAAAATAAAATGCCTAAGTTTATGTTTCCGGAGTGATGGGCTTTGTTACTGAAACAATGGAGTACTGATGAAAAATTTAAAAAGAGGAGTGAGATTGGGAAGATGGCTCGCGCATCAGAAAAGGGAGGCTCTTTGCACACTAGTGGAGCTATTAGCCAGGTTACTAGGAAGGAAAGAATGGTATACTTTCTTAATTTAGTAAAATATTTTTTCTTTTGTATAAATACTTTTTGGAGATTAATGAGATCAAATTCTATATATGTTATTTGCAGGAAAAAGAGTTGGGTAGGCCGGTAGCTGTACCAGAGATGTTCAAGGTTACTCACGTCAAGAAGAGTACGAACCCCACAGAAGAAGAAAGATGGATTGAGCCACGTGCTCAAGAGACATATGTAAGAACTCCATTCAAACTGTTTTTTTTTCTTTTCCTTGTATATATTACATTCTTATTCGTAGAGTTCTTTGTTTAAATTACAGGATAGGTATATACGAATATCTTAGGAATATCGTAGTACTCTACCTCTTGAGAGTCAGGACAGACCATTTACACAAGAAAAAAACGAGAATCTTTGGAAACAGAGTGCTGGTGAACCGATTAGAGGTTCAGTCTACGGCTATCCAGAAAAGGCGTATCAGAAAAAGAAGTCTTGGTATTGTGGTTCATCATCCTCAAGCTTTGATGGTGGGGATAGAGAGACAATAACTGCAAAAAATTCCATGACATTTTTGGCTAAGGCATCCAGTTGGATCATCGTTTTGGCCAAGTTCTGGTCTCTCTCTTGATCTGTTATGATCAGTTCTTTTGTCAATTTACAAGCGAAAGGAGAAACTTGGTCTTCGCAAATGTGTCATGCCCTAGTTCTCTTGGTCAAGCAATCAAGGAGTTGGGACGTTAATGCATATGGTTGTTGCATTATTCCACCCGGAGAGAATTGGTTAACCACTCCTCTGTTTACCAAATCAAGACTTGTATAGAAAACTCCCAGCAGAACCTTATCTGGAAGTTCATGGGTAGGGCACTGCAGCACCAGTTTCTTAAACCTCATCCACGTCTCATGGATTCGCTCACCCTCCAATTGCTTGAAACTTTGAATATTATCCCTTAGTATTACCATCTATAACGGGGAAAAGAATCTCACTTGAAACAGTGAGATCAGCTCCATCCAAGAAGTGATAGAATCTCTTGGCAACTTGCCCAACCACTTGCGTTCTTCTCCAATTAGAGAAAATGGGAATAGCCTCAGCCGGACTGATTCCTGAGATATGTTCTTCAAGGAGAATGGTCCACAAACATCAATAAAATTCCTTATATGCTCATGGGGATCCTCATGTGCCAGCCACCAAACAAACATTTCTGTTGTAAGAGCTGAAACATGGTGCTTGTAATGGGAAACTCAAAGTTTCCTTCAGCCGGAGGTAAACAAATGGCACCAACTCCACCCACTAGATTTGGGTTATTGACAATCGGATCATTTACATCATTGAGATTCCCGATGTCCTCTTGGTGGCCTACTTGGCTACCATTACTCCCGTTGACGCTCATTTCCTCCTCTGTTTTAACACAAGCAACACAAAACCAAAACTAAAACTAAGTAGATTCAACAATGGCTAAAAAGAACACAATTCAACTTCACCAAAAGAAATTTAAACAACACCACTCCCCTGCAACGGCGCCATTTTGATTTAAGGTTTCAAACACACCTCATCCAATTTTAGGTGTCAACGATCGTAAATCAGTATAAAACCCAACTAAATGAGTTGGGGTCGAATCCCACAAGGAGTGGTACGTGTTTCGAATTCGATCAAGAAGTACAAATATGGTCAAATCAGCCATAGGAATAGAAATTGTCGATTAAAGACATAATAAAATGAAAGGGGTGACACGAATGTCAGATGGGGGGATTTTGGTTTGAAATTGTCAACTACAAACAGTCACAAACACTAGGAATTAACAATAATAAGAAGGATTCTTGGGATGTGATCGAGTATAGGCAGATATAGACCTATGATCACACCCCAAGAATTGGGGTTTTAGCTAGACACTACTAAAAAAACAGTGAATACCGACCTCCGGAGGTCGGTATTCACTGTTTTTTTAGTAGTGTCTAGCTAAAACCCCAATTCTTGGGGTGTGATCATAGGTCTATATCTGCCTATACTCGATCACATCCCAAGAATCCTTCTTATTATTGTTAATTCCTAGTGTTTGTGACTGTTTGTAGTTGACAATTTCAAACCAAAATCCCCCCATCTGACATTCGTGTCACCCCTTTCATTTTATTATGTCTTTAATCGACAATTTCTATTCCTATGGCTGATTTGACCATATTTGTACTTCTTGATCGAATTCGAAACACGTACCACTCCTTGTGGGATTCGACCCCAACTCATTTAGTTGGGTTTTATACTGATTTACGATCGTTGACACCTAAAATTGGATGAGGTGTGTTTGAAACCTTAAATCAAAATGGCGCCGTTGCAGGGGAGTGGTGTTGTTTAAATTTCTTTTGGTGAAGTTGAATTGTGTTCTTTTTAGCCATTGTTGAATCTACTTAGTTTTAGTTTTGGTTTTGTGTTGCTTGTGTTAAAACAGAGGAGGAAATGAGCGTCAACGGGAGTAATGGTAGCCAAGTAGGCCACCAAGAGGACATCGGGAATCTCAATGATGTAAATGATCCGATTGTCAATAACCCAAATCTAGTGGGTGGAGTTGGTGCCATTTGTTTACCTCCGGCTGAAGGAAACTTTGAGTTTCCCATTACAAGCACCATGTTTCAGCTCTTACAACAGAAATGTTTGTTTGGTGGCTGGCACATGAGGATCCCCATGAGCATATAAGGAATTTTATTGATGTTTGTGGACCATTCTCCTTGAAGAACATATCTCAGGAATCAGTCCGGCTGAGGCTATTCCCATTTTCTCTAATTGGAGAAGAACGCAAGTGGTTGGGCAAGTTGCCAAGAGATTCTATCACTTCTTGGATGGAGCTGATCTCACTGTTTCAAGTGAGATTCTTTTCCCCGTTATAGATGGTAATACTAAGGGATAATATTCAAAGTTTCAAGCAATTGGAGGGTGAGCGAATCCATGAGACGTGGATGAGGTTTAAGAAACTGGTGCTGCAGTGCCCTACCCATGAACTTCCAGATAAGGTTCTGCTGGGAGTTTTCTATACAAGTCTTGATTTGGTAAACAGAGGAGTGGTTAACCAATTCTCTCCGGGTGGAATAATGCAACAACCATATGCATTAACGTCCCAACTCCTTGATTGCTTGACCAAGAGAACTAGGGCATGACACATTTGCGAAGACCAAGTTTCTCCTTTCGCTTGTAAATTGACAAAAGAACTGATCATAACAGATCAAGAGAGAGACCAGAACTTGGCCAAAACGATGATCCAACTGGATGCCTTAGCCAAAAATGTCATGGAATTTGAAGCGCTATACAATAAGGAGGTACACCTCCCAACAAATCAAGGAGGAAATTATTATGCCAAAACCTCAAGGCTGGGAGATAACAAAGGATGGAATAGAGAGGGGGAGAATGATAGGTATGTTCCTCCCCATGAGCGTCAAAAACCCAAGGACTCTAAGGGCAGCTGGTCTGATAATATGCTCACACACATTCTCAGTAAAGTCGAAGAGTCAAACAACGTGTGGAAAGAAATAAAAAAGGATGTATCGACTCTCCATCAGATGGTGACTTCTCATTTCATTGCTATCAAGCGGTTGGAGAATCAAGTGGGTCAGCTTTCATTGCATGTAAACCTAAGACAACAAGGGGGATTGCCTAGTGATACTATGGCAAACCCCAAGAATGAAGCTTGAATGGGTACTTCAGTCATGCCACGACACTAACTAAGGCGCTTTTTGGGAGGCACCCAAGTTTTTATTGCTTTGTGTTTGTTTTTGGAATAACGGGTGTTGATTGTGCAGGTTGAAAAGTGGAATGTGTTTGAAAAGTGTAGGTTGGCGAGCCAAGAGTCCAGTCGGTGACTTGCCAAAGAGGTCAGCTTGCCCAACTTGGACCGCCATTGGACTCACAAAAATAGCAGGTGCGAGTCTGTAAAACTCGGTAGGCCTAGGGACAAATCAGCGACTCACCGAAAAGGTCGGTGAGCCCAATTTTGTCCGCCATTTGGACCCCCAAATTAACTGGAGGTCCTGTAAAACTTGGTGAGGTAAGTCACCACTCAGCGGACGTCGAGTATTTCGGTGAGGATGACTAATACCGCCGAAAGGGCTACGAACTAAAAGGTTTTAAAAGGTCAAAGGCTTAAACTTTCAAAACTCTTTCCTATTCCCTCATTTTAGCCTCGTACTCTAGACTTTTCATATTTTCCCTATTTTTGTTACTTTTTTTCCTTGATCTCGTGTTTGGATTTGGATTTCATTGTTGCCTAGCATTACAAATTCTTCATTCGGCATTAAAGGTTGGTTTTCCGAACCCCAAACTTTAGTTTAGAAGTTGAACTGAAATGCATGTGATAATTTTGTTTGGATGTGTGCTGGGCATGTTTTGAATAGTATTTAATATGTTATTGTGCCTGTGTTTAGTTTTGAAATGGCGCCTTTGTGCTAAATTGTTGATTTCCTGAGTTTTATGCTTTAAAATTGATCATAAATTGTGGGTTGCGGTAAATGTTTGTTGGGTCTATTGGGTGAAGTATGAATAACCTCGAATCGTGCTAAATGATGTACTTTGCCCAATGATGGAGCGTTTGACATCATTCTTAAGGGTAAAAGTCGTCAAATGACCAATTTTGGCCAAATCGGGGGGGGGGGGAGCCTGAGTACCCCAATAGCATGGGTGTTATGGGTCTTTGCTTAATTGCATAAATGTGTGGTTTGATTTTGATCTGAGTGATTGCGGGTTTGAATTTGGGAAATGGGGTTGAAATTTGGCACGTTGGGCGATTAAGCGAGCTGGGTCGAGCTCGCCGAACTGTTCGGCGGTTCGCCAACGTCCCCCTTGATAGCTTTTAATTTCGTGATTTGGCTAGATCATAGTCTGTAACTTTTGGTGGGAAGCCTGAGCTCGCTGAGTTCACTCGGTGACTCGCCGAAAGTCTCCATTGATCGCCCTTTCTGCTCCCCTAACCCCTAAAATACACTGTAACTTTCGGCGGGCTAGTCTGAGCTCATCGAGTGATGTAGATGATTCGCCAAAAGGCCCTGCATATCGCCGACCTGTCTTTTTCTTTGGGAAATATTCAAGCCAATCCTTTCGGCGAGCCCGATCTGGCTCACCAAAGTGATTCGGTGACTCACCGATTGGTTTGGCGAGTCTTTCTGCACCTAAATTTTGGGATTTTTCTTGAGTATTTTCTAACTTTTCCCGATGTGTTTTGCAGATATGGCTAGGACCAACTGGGACGAGAGTGGAATGTCGCCCGGCAAACAAACACGACTATCGTAATGAATGAGGAAGCAACTGCTTCCAACAAAAATGGGAAAGAAAGCACCTCTAAATGAGGTAAGGGTAAGGGAAAAACGCCTGAAGCTGAGAGATCGGAGCACAATTCCGGAAGTGATGGGGATTTCTTTATTTCTTAGGTATCACTCTCCGAGCCTGATGATGACCAACCACTACAGTCCCGATTAACAGAGATTCGTGCCTAAGCTCGTCAAGGTCTGTTTAGGACCTCAGAGTCTTCCCCACCTACTGATAAGACAGTGCCAGCTCCGGCACAAATTATGGTTCCAGCACCACCAGTTCAGGGTCGTCCTCCCAGGCTAGTCAATAGGCTAAAGGCGGAGGGACTGAGGACCAATCCGAAAGAGAAGATATTGTCCACGGACGGTGTAGTGGACATGTACCCTCTTTTGTGGGGCACTCTACGGTTGCACAGATTCGACATTTTCACCCGGCCCCGAGGCCCATACATCCCTACATGGGTCAGAGAGTTCTACACCGCCTATGGTGATTTAGTACCCAAGGGAAAGAAGAAGGCCATTACCTTCAGACCAATGGCATCTGTAGTGGTACGGGAGAAAAAAGTGGGATGAAACAACAATCATATCAATGTCGTACTTGATAGAGCTTCAGAATTTTTGAGCATGAGTACGACGGCTTGGCCACATCACAGAGTCTGGATGACCTAAAGGGTTGGCTTGCCCCCCTCATTTCAGACACCACCCCGAGGTGGATTGAGGCAGGAGCTCCCATTGAGAAGAAGGACTTGAACATCACCGCTCGGTATTGGTTTGGGTTCATTAGCAGCTCCATCATGCCTTCACAAAATGAGTCAATCCTACACCACCCAAAGGCGGCTTGTAGCGGATCACTTATAGCCCGAAAGAGCATAAATTTTGGGCTAATTATAGAGCAGGAGATGGCCATGAGGGCCAAATAGTGCCAGGCATCCCTGCCATTCCCAGTACTGATCACAGAGCTATGTTGACGGGCTGGAGTTCCTTGTGACGAGACGAGGGATATTGAGGTCACACCTACATCATCCATAGATATTCGGTGCATAGAGGCTGAGTACACACGGGATGAGACAGATAGGAGGAGAGCAGCTCCAGTGGATACTTCCTCAGAGGTTGATGTTGAGTCCATACCTTAGAGGCATCTTTTCCTACTCCGGCCTCCGGGGCTTCAGGTACACCCACTTCCAATCCTTCCCAAGCCTTAGGTTCTTCTGCTGCCTCCCAGCCTACTAGGATCACTCAGGCCATGCTCCTCAATATAGGGAACCTAGCCCACTCTACCGATGTGCGGGCTTCCCGGCTAGAGGCCGAGGTGCCTTAGATGATTGAGTAAGCCATCTTAGCTGCTTTGACGCCCCTCCGGACATCTATCGATGCTCTCACAGCTATATTAGAGACTTATGAGAGTCGACATGAAGTTACTTCCAAGGTTATGACTTTGAAAGCTGAGGTTTTTGATTTGAGGAAGGATGTGGACTGTCTGAAGTCCACAGACTTCACTTCACTGTTTGAGTCAGCTGAGGCTCCTGAGGATCCGAGTGCTGAGATTCCAACCCGTGCTGAGGTACCTCCAGCTACCACTGGAGATGACATTATGGAAGATGTTGGTGCTGCCTAGTCTAAGGCTGAGACCGATGAGGAGCAGCTTGAGGAGCGAGAGGTTGTTGTGTATGGTGATTTAGCCGACTTGAAGGGTGCTATGTTTGAGACTGCCCAAAAGGCTTCTTTAAGGGACATGTCCATGGTAGGCTCTAGTGGAGCAAGTGATGATGTGACATCGGGCATTGATGTCCCGCCAGATGGAGTGACTGAGTAGACAAGATTATTCTTTACCTCCCTCTCTGTTGTTTTTGTTGACTTTTGGTTATTTTTAGTTGCATTTGAGGACAACTGCTTTTCTTTTGTGGGTAGGGTAAGGTATTTCCATACCTACCTCTTGTGTTTTGATTTTGTTTGTGAATATTGGGTTTTGATCGATAAATGTGTTTTGATTTTAAATTTTGTGGATGTTTGAGCTTATGGCTCCTTATTTTGAATTGAAATGGTGTTTGACCAATTTTGGAAAATTTTGAAAAATTTGTGCCAACTCTATTGTGTGTGATTATGGTTGTTCTTGTGCAAATTTGAGTATCAGTTATAGTGCTCTTAATCGAATGAAATGCATGTGCAGCTACGATGAGGCCAATGAAGTTGCATAGACAATGTGTGAAGTTTAGCATCTCATTGTGACTAGCCGGTTATCGAACGATCCTCTTGTGATGAACATTGCACACTAGCATAAGTGTGGAGTCTTATTTGATATTGGTGCCAATGCCTTGTGTGATGAACTTACTTTGAAACTTGTGTGATGACACCTAGAATTTGACCCGTTGGTTGATTAAAATAACGTTATCAAATACACTTCATCCAATTCTAAGTGTCAACAGTCGTTAATCAGTATAAAACCCAACTAAATGAGTTGGGGTCGAATCCCATAGGGAGTGGTACATGTTAAAGATTCAATTGGGAAGTACGAATATGTTCAAATTAGTCATAGGAATAAAAATTTACGATTAGAAACATCATTCAAATCAGGGGTGACACGAATGTCAAATGGGGGTTTTGGTTTTGAAATTATCAACTACAAACAACAGCAAATAATATGAAATAACAATAATGAGACAGGTTCTTGGGATGTGATTCGATTATAGACAATTATGGACAAATGGGTAATTGCAACTATTAGAGAATGGCTAAATATCAGTGAGTAAGCTAGACTATAGAGGAGATAAACTTTCTCTCGAACAATTTACCTCGAATCAAGTTGATTTCTCTCGAACATTAACAAGCATGCAAAATAAGAACAACCCACACTTTAGTCCATTCACTCTCTCGACCTAAATATGTGGAAAAGGGTTTAGGATTCACACTCTCGAGCTGAACCCAGGCCAATCCAATACCCACAGACCATCAATCAAACACCTTAGTTCTAAAACCTATCTCTCGAGCAAGCCAAGAACACAATGGTAGAATCACATTTTTTTACTGGAATTCCTAAATTAACCCACAATAAATGATTGAACTCACTTTTAAATAGCAATTAAACTAAAAATTAGAAACACCTATAAGCTTAATCAACCCATAATCATATAATCACACCCCAAGAATTGGGGTTTTAGCTAGTCATCATAAAAAGGTAAAATCGTTACCAAATTGAGTTTCCATCAACTGGGTAAGATTGATTTCATATTTACAATGTTCCAATTCGAAGAATATCAAAGACCCACTTCTAAATTTTCTCAAAAAGTGAAAAACTTCAATTCTTCAAAGCTTAGGAAAAACTAGAGAAAACTATCTCTTAAACTCAAAGATTTGAAAAATGATATGAATTCATATAAGATACTAAACTAAATGTTCAAAATGTATTTATAGTCTCCAAAAATGTGTTGCGAAGAGTTAGTCGGCGAAGTAAGTCGGGCTCGCCGAACCACTCGGCGATCCGTCCTTTGGTCATTTCATCACCCTTCTGCCTTTGCCTTCAGCAACCTCAAGGTCTGTAACTTTGGGCAATCTAACTCTGCATCGCGGAACCAATTGACGATCCACCAACTATTCCTTTCTCTCGCCAACTTGATTTCTTCCCTCAGTTTTTGGCACACTGGAACTTTAGGCGGTCAAATTGCCACTCGGCGACTCGCCAAATGGACTTGGCGATCACCAGGCTCTCTTTTCTTCATTCTTTCAGCTCGCTTTCTTCCTTTTTGCAACTTAGTGTCCATTCTTTGCTCCTCAATTCAAAATCCTAAAAATCAAGGATTTAACATCAGTTATTGGCACAAAATAAGCATTTGAGGACACTAAACCTATACAAATAAATCCCTAAATGAGTCCAAATCTCAGACTCATCAACACCCCCAACTTAAAATTTTGCTTGTCTTCAAGTAAAACTCTAGTTCAACAGTTCAAAAAGGATGTCTCAAACGATGCTACAAAAGACTCAATCATAAATGCAAACAACAAGACTCAACTTACTCATACAAGGATCAATTGTGCACTCAAAGATTCAAGATGTGACTCACCATTATCAAAGACTCTCAAGTTCACAATACTTGCTTCAAATGCAAGTTCAAGCTCAACAAAGGTACTCAAATAACCTCACAAAAAGATGATTCCATATTCACACACAATGGTTCAACACTTAATAGCTCCGAAATCACAAACAACTCTCACAATAAAAAAGATGAACACATGCATGACTTTATCCATAGGTTTGCCCTTATTTTCTAGCCAACACTTGTTTCAGCTCACTCAAGATTAGAAAGGTCTTTTCAAGGCTTGTAATGGGGCTGAGTGTAAAGGTATGGTCATTTAGCACGGTCTCACAGGTAACATGATTCTATTTGGGTGATTGTAGATCGGATGACTAAATCAACCCATTTCTTACCGCTAAAGACTACCATTTCGGCAGAAGATTATGCCAGGTTGTATATTCAAGAGATAATCAGACGTCATGGAGTTTCAATGTCTATCATTTCAGATAGAGGTGCGCAATTCACCGCACAATTGTGGAAGTCTTTCCAGAAAGGTTTGGGATCGAAGGTAAATTTAAGTACTATTTTTCATCATCAGACTGATGGTCAAGCAGAGCGTACGATTCAGACTTTAGGGGATATGCTGAGGGCGTGTGTTATCGATTTTAAGGGAAATTTGGATGATCACTTACCTCTCATTGAGTTTGCTTACAGCAATAGTTATCACTCTAGGATCTAGATGGCTCCTTATGAGGCTCTTTATTGAAAAAGATGTAGATCTCCTATTGGATGGTTTGAGGTTGGTGAAGCTGGGTTGATAGGAAAAAATTTAGTTCATCAAGCTACGAAGAAAGTAAATATCATTAAAGAGAGATTGAAAACAGCACAAAGACATCAGAAATCTTATACCGATGTTAGGAGAAAAGACTTAGAGTTTGAGGTGGATGATTGGGTTTACTTGAAGGTTTCACCCATGAAGGGTTTTATGAGATTTTTAAGAAGGGGAAACTCGGTCTCCGGTATATTGGTCCTTACAGGATATCTAAGAGGATTCACAATGTAGCCTATGAGTTTTAGTTACTGCTAGAGTTAGCAGCAGTCCATCCGGTATTGTACATATCAATGTTGAAGAGGTGTATTGGTGATCCTTCACTTATTATACCTACTAAAAATATTGGTATTAAGGATAGCCTATCTTATGAGGAGGTACCCGTTCAGATTCTAGATCGTCAGGTTCGCAAGTTGAGGACCAAGGAAGTAGCATCAACCAAGGTTTTATGGAGGAATCAATTTGTTGAGGAAGGTACTTGTGAGGCTGAGGAGGATATGAAGAAGAGATACCTACATCTCTTTGATTCTCGAGAAATTCCAAATCAAAGTAATAATTCTTTTCTTGGTACTCTTTAAATTGATATGCCAAGTGTGTTAAATTGAATGTTGGGTGTTTGAGTTGGGTGTTAGATGTTGCTGCCCTTAGTTCTACTTAGAGTACCCATCCATGTAATGTAATATGAAGTGAAACATAAGACATCATATAAACTGACTAGATTATTTGAGATTATCAGCTATACGAGCCGAAAGATAAGAGAACTCTTGGAAAACTTCGCTGAATGGTTTGAGCTGGGTTGGTACTTCATTGAAACACCTCGGTATTAGAAAGGGTTAAATTTAGAAAGAACTAATTTGGAAAGAGCCAAATTCCCAAGTTATGCTTAAGTTGTGAGTTTTGGGTCAATTTCAAACGGCCATAACTTTCAGTACAAGATGATCAGTTAGGTGGTTCATAAGATATCAAATTAAATATCTTTAAATCCTCTTTCCAATGCTACCGAGTTTGCTAAATTTTGAGTTCGGATGAGGGAGAAATGGTCGTTTGAAGTCAGCTTGTCTAGTTAAGGAAATTTACTCGAATTAATGAGGGGTATTGTGGTCATTTCCTTACCCCATCAGCTTCAAACATTTTTAGTAATATATTAGGGGTCTAAACTGATTTGGGTAAGTTTTCACAATCCTAAATACAATTAGGTTTTTTAGAGGAGTTCAAGAGGAGAAAAGAGGAGAGGTTTAAGGCGTTCGTCAAGATTCTTGAGGTTTGTCGAGGAATTTCACCAAGGGTTTTGATCCCTAAGAGGTATGTGAGTTCTCATAGTGTTGGGCTCGTTCACCCACACGCCAGTCATGTGATTTTATCCGTAATTTAGTTCTTGAGGTTGAATGATTTGAGATCTTGATGAGTTTTCTTGAAAATTCCGTTCCTAAATCGTTTATGATGAGTTTGATGAGTTCTAGAGATAAATTTTATGAGTTTGAGAGTTGTTTTGAGTAGATTCTCGTGTACTTGACATTATTTCAAATCCATCCCAGTTCCTAAAACAACTTTCTTACAACCCGTAGGACGACTCATAGAAACTGACATCAGTACAATTTTTGCATATTTTCCTTCCAAACAAATTTGTTGATTCTAGAGGTATTACATAAGCAAATTATTCTGACATACATTTTGGACACAATAAAGGTTTTTAAACATCTAATGGAGGTCATTGCGGTAAAAGTGGCTCCCACACCGAATCTGTTTTATCCCAAAACAATAAGGTTGTTTAAAATGAGCTGAAAAGCCTTGGGACCTAAACAAAAGGTCCTTCAAGGCCAAACTTTATGTTTCAGAGCTAAAGGATCCATCATAATTATATTCAAAGTTCAATTATCTGATGTTTTCATCAAAGTTAACCATTCAATTTTCAAAGGCTCTGAAATACAATTAACTTGATAAAAAAAAAAAAGTGACTAGGTGAAAAAATTGTCAGTCCCAGCAAGTCATAAATGACTTTGATTTGCTATAGGAAACTCTAAAAAGTTAAAATACACCAATAAAAGTTAATTTCCTAGAGAGTAGTCATTATAATATTTTAATCTAAAATAATAATCAGTAGTTAAAAAATATTGATGAGGGTGAATTGCAAATATATTTTTTTATTTCTTCAAGATTTCATGTATCTCATCAAACATTAAGTGGGGTATCTCAAGTTATAAACCTATTGAATTATATTCTACGGTTCTTAATTACAATTATTTTTAACTAACTTTTTCAACGTATTACTTATAGAATTACGTTAACAATGCATATATTGTTTTCATCCATAAAAGGATGCTCTCAAAATTGAAATTGATAAAATCTTACGTTAAATTGATAATTGATTTTTTTCAAAGAAATCTATTATAAAAAATTTCAAAATGGAACTTAATTAAACTAAAGAATCGGGCTCTTTAAACCCCCTATAAGAAGAAGAAAGAGGCTTAAGTCATTGCTTCCAATCCGATAAAGGGCTTTTTTCATTTTTCACGAATGTCCGTCCCAAAAATTGTTGCAGTGGATATAATTATGAATATGAAAAAAAAGGTTATCGCCTGGAGAGCTTAAGTAATAATTTTTTATCTAAAATATTTGAAAAATAGATTTTAAAATTACATATGAAGTTGATTTAGATTTTAAGTGTTGATTGAAATTTTACGCCTTCAAGTATGGTTAGTCGCTCAGCCCCATACATATTTTTAGGTAACACATATATAATGGTGAATTGAATGACTTTCATAAAAAATTACATTGCGCAATAAGAAACAAAATATTTTATATATATTTAAATTCAGAACATGAAGTCATCCATGTAATGTAATATGAAGTGAAACATAAGACATCATATAAACTGACTAGATTATTTGAGATTATCAGCTATACGAGCCGAAAGATAAGAGAACTCTTGGAAAACTTCGCTGAATGGTTTGAGCTGGGTTGGTACTTCATTGAAACACCTCGGTATTAGAAAGGGTTAAATTTAGAAAGAACTAATTTGGAAAGAGCCAAATTCCCAAGTTATGCTTAAGTTGTGAGTTTTGGGTCAATTTCAAACGGCCATAACTTTCAGTACAAGATGATCAGTTAGGTGGTTCATAAGATATCAAATTAAATATCTTTAAATCCTCTTTCCAATGCTACCGAGTTTGCTAAATTTTGAGTTCGGATGAGGGAGAAATGGTCGTTTGAAGTCAGCTTGTCTAGTTAAGGAAATTTACCCGAATTAATGAGGGGTATTGTGGTCATTTCCTTACCCCATCAGCTTTAAACATTTTTAGTAATAATTTAGGGGTCTAAACTGATTTGGGTCAGTTTTCATAATCCTAAATACGCTTAGGTTTTTAGAGGAGTTCAAGAGGAGAAAAGAGGAGAGGTTTAAGGCGTTCGTCAAGATTCTTGGGGTTTGTCAAGGAATTTCACCAAGGGTTTTGATCCCTAAGAGGTATGTGAGTTCTCATAGTGTTGGGTTCGTTCACCCACATGCCAGTCATGTGATTTTATCCATAAATTAGTTCTTGAGGTTGAATGATTTGAGTTCTTGATGAGTTTTCTTGAAAGTTCCGTTCTTAAATCGTTTACGATGAGTTTGATTAGTTCTAGAGATAAATTTTATGAGTTTGAGAGTTGTTTTGGGTAGATTCTAATGTACTTGACATTATTTCAAATCCATCCCAGTTCCTAAAACAACTTTCTTACAACCCGTAGGACGACTCATAAAAACTGACATCAGTACAACTTTTGCATATTTTCCTTCCAAACAATTTTTTTGATTCTAGAGGTATCACATAAACAAATTATTCTGACATACATTCCGGACACAATAAAGGTTTTTAAATATCTAATGGAGGTCATTGCGGTAAAAGTGGCTCCCACAACGAATTTGTTTTATCCCAAAACAATAAGATTGTTTAAAATGAGTCGAAAAGCCTTGGGACCTAAACAAAAGGTCCTTCAATGCCAAACTTTATGTTTCAGAGCTAAAGGATCCATCATAATTATATTCAAAGTTCAATTATCTGATGTTTTCATCAAAGTTAACCATTCAATTTTCAAAGGCTCTGAAATACAATTAACTTGATAAAAAACAAAAGAGTGACTAGGTGAAAAATTTATCAGTCCCAGCAAGTCATAAATGACTTTGGTTTGCTTTAGGAAAGCTCTAAAAAGTTAAAATACCCCTATAAAAGTAAATTTCCTAGAGAGTCATTATAATTTTTTAATCTAAAATAATAATCAATAGTTAAAAAATATTGATGAGGGTGAATTGCAAATGTATTTTTTTATTTCTTCAAGATTTCATGTATCTCAGCAAATATTAAGTGGGGTATCTCAAGTTATAAACCTATTGAATTATATTCTACGGTTCTTAATTACAATTATTTTTAACTAAATTTTTCAACATATTACTTATAGAATTACGTTAACAATGCATATATTGTTTTCATCCGTAAAAGGATGCTCTCAAAATTGAAATTGATAAAATCTTACGTTAAATTGATAATTGATTTTTTTCAAAGAAATCTATTATAAATTTTCCAAACTGGAACTTAATTAAACTAAAGAATCGGGCTCTTTAAATGCCCTGTAAGAAGAAGAAAGAGGCTTAAGTCATCGCTTCCAATCCGATAAAGGGCTTTTTTCATTTTCCACGAATGTCCGTCCCAAAAATTGTTGCAGTGGATATAAATATGAATATGAAAAAAAAGGTTATCGCCTGGAGAGTTTAATTAATAATCTTTTATCTAAAATATTTGAAATATAGATTTTAAAATTACATATGAAGTTGGTTTAGATTTTAAGTGTTGATTGAAATTTCACTTTACGCCTTCAAGTATGGTTAGTCGCTCAACCCCATACATATTTTTAGGTAACACATATTTAATGGTGAATTGAATGACTTTCATCAAAAATTACATTGCGCAATATGAAACAAAATATTTTATATATATTTAAATTCAGAACATGAAGTTATCCATGTAATGTAATATGAAGTGAAACATAAGACATCATATAAAATGAATAGATTATTTGAGATTATCGGCTATACGAGCCGAAATATTAGAGAACTCTTGGACCTCTTCGCTGAGTGGTTTGAGCTGGGATGGTACTTCATTGAAACCATGGTTGCAAGAAAGAGATTCATACATTGCAAGAGATGAAAACAAGCTTGTGTTTTTATAATCAGCAGTCTTAAAGAAATCATTGGAACGTTTAGGATAATTAACTGTATCATTGTAATTTCTCAAGCAATTGGTCATTTGGGCTGTCACATTGGGATCTTTGATGGGTTGTTTAAGAATTGATTTATCCAACTTATAGGTAGATGTGGTATTATCTTATGCTATATGAAGAACAGTAGAGAGAAGACCATGAATATCTCCTTTGGAGACAGAGGGGTCATTTCGAAGCATGTGAAAACAAAGTGGAGGAATGAAGCTTTCGGAACAAATGTCATCAAGTATGTTTCCCTTCATATTTGGAAGAATTCCAAATAGTTCTACTACAAAAGAGAGAAAGAACAATGAAGAGTACAAAGACTTTGTCATTTTTTTACCTTTTCATTTCTCTGCACCCTCTAACATGCTTTTATAGCTTTAAAATGTATCAACTATGGGATTAATGCAATTCATATTTTTCTGTTTTCTTTTGTATATGTAAAAGAGGAAATCAAATATAAGAGTAATGCAATTCATTAAAACAAAAGAAAAACAGTCAAATATGAGATTAATGCAATTCATTAAAATAAAAGAGAAAAGTCAAATATGAGATTAATGCAATTCATATTTTTCTGTTTTCTTTTGTATATGTAAAAGAGGAAATCAAATATAAGAGTAATGCAATTCATTAAAATAAAAGAGAAAAGTCAAATAAAAGAGACTAATGCAATTCATTGAGATGTACCAAATATGAGATTTATGCAAGTATGTAAATGTAGCTTACATACATTTAATACTTACATAATTAGTATATGATTTTGTAATTTCATTGTAATCATTTAAAAATTATTAAATATAAGTTTATGAAATCATTTAAATTATATTAAATTCAATATATATCAGTCCAAATACATATTATGAATTAATATTGTTAGATTAATTATTTAAGTCCAAAAAATATGGATTTAACTACATTTCAATTTCGTTGGAGTAGTCCATCGATTTGGGCTACAAATGAAGAGCAAACTTAGTTAAAACTAAATATGCCATGTTAGTTAAATCTGATGGGGTGAAGGGAAGTCTGTTTTCATTGTAGCTCTATTCTACAACTTCAAACAGTGTGCTCATAACTCATAAGTCACACTAGGATGCAATGAGAAGCCAGAGAGAGCTCATGGATTGAACAAAACATATTTCTCTGCAAGTTACAAGTTCAAGAATACAAACACCCAAGCATTTAAGTTCAAGAACAACTCAATATCAAGACTACCATTTTCAAGAACAAGCTCAAAAGCTCTTGGTAAAACAAGTCAGGATCAAGTTCATCAATATTAAAGATCAAGCTCAAAGGCCCTTGAGTCCAAGAACATATTCAATATTCACGATTAAACTTACAATCCCTTAAATATATATTAAAAACACGAATTGGAGGATTGATACAGATTGTAAAGCTTATAATTGAAATCAAACAAATACAATTGTTGTGATATATTTTTGTTTTGATTATTATTCTCTCAAAACAAATTTTACTGTCTAAAAGTTTTGGCAGGCCTAGTGGGACAATCTATACCTCTCATATAAACTATTCAAAATTATAGAACATCAAAATGGCTTCCAAGAAGATCAACTCCTTATAAACTTCCTCTAACTCTTCTAAGCATGTGGACTCTATGTTCTCTGCTAAAGCAAAGGAGTCCTTAGTATTACCTTTGGAAGTTTTAGAGCTTTTACAAGGAGTAAGACCACTATGTTGTGACAGAAAACACTTCAAGTGTCATCCACATCAATATCCTATTTTGGGTCGCCAAGCCAAAAGGAGCAAGGGTCCTCTAGAAAATATTCACAAGGAAGAAACAGTGTTGCCCATAAGATTAAGAAGACTCTAGATCCACTTAAGCTCTCCAATTCCAAGAAATCTTCTACAAATAAGAACTATAATTCAGCCATTGAATCCTCTACACATGCATACCATGATATCTACCCTTTGAAGATTGACTTGCAAGATAATCTATGCTACTCCCCAATGTCCCAAATGATCAAGCAAGCAATTGTAACTGATGCTTCATTCATAGAGGAACAACTTGCAAACCTGGCAAAGATAGTTGAATGATTGACAAAGAATATACAAAACCTAGAGTCTTGGATTAATAATTTTATGGATTGGATGTGTGTATTATTATATGGAGAGTCCATCCATATGTTGTCACACCCCGAGCCTACACCTTGGGTGGGACTAGCACTCGAGAATCATTGCTGACCCCAAGCGAACCCTTGGCCTAGCTAGACTCTCAGTGGAAGACTTTAATAATTAATAAAAGAAATCAAATGCAACTTTACTCAAGTGTCTCAAAATGACTTAAAATGTCGTAGAAATAAACATTCAACTAGCCAAAGTGGAAACTCAAGTCTTATAACAAAACAATTGAAATGCAAAGACTAAAGAACTATAGCTATCTTTCTATGAAGCCTCTAATACTATGAGGGATGTCGGGACAAGACCCCCGATAATCCTAACAACTGAAATAATAAACAATATAAAAAGGGGTCCTCCGGAAAGAAATGAGGCTCACCAAATGACTCTGAAATGCTCAACTGGATCAACGAAGCGCTGGATGCTGATCCTGGTTACATGTATCTACATCATACAATGATGCAGGCTAAATGGCACCAGTACATTGAATGTACGAGCATGCGAGGGTAATTCTAAACAAAACGTAAGCTTGTCTGGAATCTGAAAGAAAATACTTACCACAACTTTACTCAACTCATGGATACTCAACTCAATGCAGAAATAAAACAACAATAAAGATGCATATTATAATAAGCATTTAAAATAGTAGATAACATCTCAAAGTATTGGAATTTACAATAATACCTCAGTTGTATATAAGAATACAAAAATAAATAATATTTGAGAGATTCTCTAACCGACAACCATCATTATGAGCTATGTGATGATACAACGTTGACTTAACGTATCTGGGCGCTTCATCCAAAACTAAGCGTCCATGGTCGTTCAATAGTAATATAACTCAACTAGTGAGTTGGGATCGAGTCCCAAGGGAGCGGTTTGTAAGTGATAATCATTAGAAAAGCTAAAATATGTTCAAGTTAATCATAGCTATAGACATTTACGAAGAAAATCATGATAAATTAAAGGGTGAAAAAGTGTCAATTATCGAAGAGGGTTTTGTAAGCAATTATCAACTAAAATGACAACTAAAACAAAAATGCAAATATGGAGACGGGATTCTTGAGATGTGATAGGAATATGGGATAAAATATACAACCGGGTAAATGTTATTGATAGTAACTCGCTGTAAATTTGTAACTAGGCTAGACTTTAGTGGGGGTAAATTTTCTCTCGAACAATTTATGTAGACACGTAATTTTTGACTGAACCTAAACTTTTACCACCATTTTTAGAGCTTAAATATTTTATAAATCTAAATTAAATATTTTGATTTTTATCTTATTTTATTAAGTTTATTTTAAAAAGATTTGAGAATAACAAAAATAGAGTCACACTTTAAGGAACATTTTATTTTTAATTTATCCAAAATTTAGTAAATAAATTAGTAATTTTAATATTTTCTTAATTATATTTTTTGATCTAGCTATTTAATTGTTCTATATTTTTATTAATTCCAAAATAATTAGTTATTAGTATTATTATTATTATATTTTTATTTATTAACAACAAAAAATAAAAATAACCTACCCATCTCCCATTACCCCCACTCTCCCACTACCCCACTTACCCAACTCACACACTATACACGACACAACACATACATACTACTACTACTATATCAACAGACACAACACACCCAGGCGGGAAGGAATCAGAAAACACAGAGTAAAAACAACAACACTATACTACACGAGCAAGAAGAAAAAGGGACGACACTCAAGAAAACAAAAAGAAAAACTTTCCATTTCATTTCATTATCCTTTTAAAAAATTCACCAACACATTCACATTCCTCTTCCTTTCTCATTATTATTTTCATATAAACACCATACATATACCACCACGCACACCTACAAAAATTTTGTGGGTATTCTAATTGAGCTTCGGTTAAGATTTTGCGATATTCAACTTTACCTTATCTTTCTATTTATTTATGGAATTTGATGTAATTTTATGACAAGTTCTTTTTATATTTTGTTTCATTCATGAATTTGATTGGAATGATTAATTTGTTAGTTGTTATATCTCTATTTCATGAATAAGGTAGCTTTAATAGATGAATTATTTATTTATTTATTTATTTTATTTGTTAGTTGTGATCTCTTAAAAATGAATGGTCGTAACATTGTTCTTGTCTTCATTTAGATAATAATGATAAAGCAGGTATAGTTAGGCTAAAATATAAATAAATAAATTATTGTTGTTTTATTTTATAAAAAAAAAATGATTTTTATTTTTTACAATTTGTTGTTGTTTTGTTTGATTAGAATGTGTATGCCTAATTTTTTCATTAACTTTAAGATTAAAATAAAATATATAATTATGTGTATGTCTAATTTTAATATTAAATTTAAGAGTAAATAAATAATAAAAAAAATACAAAATAATCCAAAATTTTATATTGTATCATAGACATTTAGATTCATTTTACTTTATTTAGTTTTATGTATAAAGGAATTTTTTTTAATGACTAGATGAGTTTTAGAAATATTAAAAAATATTTGTTTCGATTAAGAATGCGGTTGTGCATCTTTTTTGAGACATAAAAAAAATCAAGGATACAGTGATGCACCTTGTCCAATAATATAATTAAATTTTATTAATCTAAAATAGAGACTTATATAAAAAAAATAGATTAGGTGTGATGCAAAGAAGACAGTCATGTCTCCAAATGTCAAGATCGAGAATGCATTTATGCATTCGATTTAAGACTAATAAAAATTCAACAATTAAAAAATAAGCAAACCATGGCGTATAGACACAAATTATCCACAAATATATCAAGATAAGTATAAGTCAATAAAAGCGACCGTGCTAGAACCACGGGACTCGAGGGGTGCCTAATACATTACTCTCGGTCAACAGAATTTCTTACCCGAATTTCTGGTTCGCAGACTAATATAAAGAGTCATTTCCTTTTGATAAGAGATTAAACAAAAAGGTGACTGGGAACACCATAACTGAATTCCAAGTTGCGACTCTGAAAAAATAAAATAATCCCTAAATCAATACCGTCACTTAAATTGGAAAAAGCCCTTTCGCCGCTGTGCGCAAAAAGGGGTGTGACATCTCTGGCGACTCTGCTGGGAACTAACCAGAATTTGAGTTTTATTATATTGACTTTTACTCAATCTTATTATTATTTTGTTGAGATATTTGTGTATGCTGGCTTAATGTGGTACTTATTGCTTTGATATTTGTTGAAATGTATTAAATTGTCTTAATTTGCACAACCATTTTAATTCTTTAAATACGCTTAACACACGTTCACAGAAATGCAGTTGTGCATCCTACTTTCCCTTGAGATAAAGTTGGAGTGTCTGGGCACCCAGTGAAGGATTTTATTCACAAATGTTAGGTAGGGTTGGACCAGCAATGAAGTCGGAATAGTGCTGCTACCGATAAATTGCCCCTCCTTGACTCGAGTTGTTCACTCGGGTAAGCCAGTCTAGATATCTATCTTATTCAGGTTTGAACCTAGTAAAACTAGAACATAGACATGGTTATCCCTAGAAGGCTCTGATTATTTGCATCATTTTCATATGACTTAGTGAGCCTCAAAACAAGAGTTAGGTTTGTCCAGGACAAGTATCCCTTTCTTACTTGACCACTTAGCTCATTTTATATGCTATATGAAAATGCATTTATTTGAAAGTTTCCATAAGTTGACGCATTTTAGTATGATTAATCCAATGAAAAAAAAAAATCTTTTGATCTTATTAAAAAAAGAAAAGAAGAGAAAACACAAAATATTTCTTCTTTTAAAAGTTATTATACATTTCTTAAAATAAAATAAAAATTTTGCATTATTTGATGAAAAGAATAATAATATTTTTATTTAGATTTTTTTCCATAAAGTTTGTAAAAAGAAAATTCAAAATATTTTACTTTCATAATACTTTGAAAAGTTACATTTGTCAAAATAAAAAAAAGAGTTTTAATATCTTTAAAAAAAAAAAATTCCAATCTGAATGAACTACGCACACCTAATTCTCAACGTAATGAGATACGTAGGCAACCCTCTTCGGGTTCGGTGATTTTTATTCAAAAATAAAAATAAAAATTCTTTTTTCTAAAATTCAAAAAAAAAAAAATGAAAAAAAAACAAGAAGCTTTAATCTTTATCAAAAACAAGATTTTCTTAATTTTCTTTTAATAATTCAAAAAAAAACAAAACTAAAGAATTTTATCTCAAAGCTCTAAAAATAAACTTAGTTATGGAGTTTTAGAAAAAATATGCAAATATCTTAGTCATCTTCGCAAGCGTGTTACGTACGCAATTTCAAACGGATTTGATCAATGCATTATGAATTTTTATTTATTTATTATTATTATTATTATTTTTTTATTTTTTATTTTTATTTTTTTTAAAAACAACTAATGATTAAGAATTACCTAACCTTAACAAGCATTATTATCCATGCACAGTTAAATTAAGGTGGTTCGTTTGTGGTTAAGTTGTATCCCATCCCTACAATACAAGGTCAAAAGGGAAAAAGAAAATGACTTACAAAGACAAAAATGAGTCGGACAATGACGGGGTCCAGAACCAAATGATGTCACAAGAAACAGTGTCAGAAGAGGTAAGGATACTAAGACAGCAAATGGCGAAGATGTACGAAGCTTGGATGAGTGGGCAAGCTCCACCGTCTTCAATCCGTGATTATCTAAATACAAATATGTCACCCCCTATCCAAGTATCAATAAGTGATCCAATTTATCCACCTGGATTCGGTCCCTATGCTAATGCATCCAACGTAGCTGGAACTTCTACGGTGCACCCTTTGAGTACGCCTATGACAAGTAATTCACTATTCATTCCAACTGCGCCGACTAATATAATTCAGCAACCTATAATGGAGCCAAAATCCATCAACGATCCTCTACCCAAAGTTCAATAAGATCGAGATTATACTCCTGAATTGACTTTTAAAATTCCAGGCTCTTACCCTCACACTCATCAGTATAGTTCCCCAGTTGAAGCTGAAAAAGCTGTTGAGAACGAGGAACATGAAGAAATGGCTAGAAAAATGAAGAGTTTGGAACAGAGTGTGAGAGATATGCAAGGATTGGGAGGTCACAAAAGTGTCTCGTTTAATGATTTGTGCATGTTTCCCCATGTTCATCTGCCCATCGATTTTAAAACTCCAAAGTTCGAGAAATATGATGGACATAGAGATCATGTAGCTCATTTAAAGAGATATTGTAATCAATTGAGAGGTGCTGGAAGCAAAGAAGAATTGCTCATGGCTTATTTTGGGGAAAGTTTGATGGGAATTGCCTCTGAATGGTTCATAGACCAAGATACTTCTAATGGGCATACATGGGATGATTTGGCTCGATGTTTTGTTCAACAATTTCAGTATAACATTGACATAGTTCTAGATCGTACTTCACTTGTCAACATAAGGAAGAAGACCACCGAAATTTTTCGTGAATATGCTATTAGGTGGAGGGAGCAAGCTGCTAGGGTTAAGCCACCAATGAAAGAGTCTGAAATGATTGATGTTTTTCTCCAAGCGCAAGAACCAGATTACTTTCATTATTTACTTTCCGTTGTTGGAAAAACATTTGCTGAAGTTATTGAGATTGGTAAAATGGTGGAAAATGGCATCAAAGTCTGGAAATATTGTAAGTCAAGCTGCTTTGAAAGCCACAACACAAGTGATTAAAAATGGATCGGGAAATCTTGGAGGAAAGAAAATGAAGGAGGATGTAGCGAATGTTGTGTCAGACACAAAAAAAAGTCCAAGGGTTCCACTTTATCAATCTGCACCACCTCAGTACCATCACTATATCCCTATGCAAGACACACAATATTCTATTGTTCCACCTCAATATGCGGTCTATAATGCACAACAATATGCATACCCACCAAACTATCCTCAATGGCGAGCGCTAACATATCAAAATGTTCACCCTTTTTCTCAAAATTTTCGAGCACCTTATAATCTCCATCCGACACAGGAATTTGAAGGAGATCAAAGGCCTAGAAACAATTTCACACCATTTGGAGAGTCTTATACGAGTTTATTTAATAAGTTGAAACAATTGAAGATAATAGAGCCGATTCCTCAAAATTATGTGGATCCACATGCAAAGGGTTTTAATCCTACAGCACGATGTGCATACCATTCTGATGCTCCAGGGCATAGTATTGAAGATTGTCGTAATTTTTAAAAAAAGGTGGAAGAGATGATTCAAACAAAGATGATTGTGGTTCAAAATGATGACCCCCCAAATGTTACTAAGAATCCTCTACCGGCGCATAGTGATGCACACTTTATCGAGATGATATGTGATGACAAAGAATATGACAATTCTGAGAAAAGACAATTGAAATTGGTAGAGCTTTTACGAAGGTTAACGTGCAAAGCAGTGGCTAAAAAGTTCAGCTTGGTGATTGAGAGACACTCTTCTTTTCTCTAAAAAGAGTGTATAGATAGTTTATTTTGTCATCATTTCTGCTATGCAATCATTTTTATTTTTAGTAAGTAAAATCTTTCTATCATTTCTCTTATGCGTTTGTTTGTTGAGTCTTGTCGTAGTTTGGGTTATTATAGAGTTGTGACTTAAATTTAGTTTGTTGTCTTATCACCAAGTCATTTTTTTTAATCTTTAATATAATCTTTATTTTGTGTCACTTTGATCCGTTCTATTTGGCATTCCACATATACATCTCTTTTCAATTCAATTTTGTGACATGATATGCAAGAGAATTTGGTCAGATCTTAAGATTATATCTAGTCATGGAATGAATACATCAAAGGAGTCAAAAAAAATTGAGGAAATGAATAAACGACTTAGACACCTTGATACTTCCTTTAGTATAAAAAAAAATAGTTAAAAGGAAAAATTTCATCTAACTTGGCATGTCATTTGTTGTCAAGAAGGTATTACTCAAATGGAGATTCTCAGCTGACAAACATGCAACAAAATGATATACATATTCATCAATACATGTTACAAAGAAATATTGTATGATTTTCACTTCACATCTTAAAGGGAATTGCTTGTATTTGACATTTTTAATAATTGATATGACGAAGGCATTTTATTCTACTATCCAAACATCGTGTAATCCTTTGCTATCCCTTTTGAGCCTTAATTTTATTTTCTTTCATACCCCTATTTTGGAATTAAAATACAGCAACAAATCAAAAAAAAAAAAAAAGAGGTCAAGAAAAGAGAAAAGTGAAAAAAGAGTTGAAAAAAAAAAGAAAAGTTGGAGTGAAAAAAAAAATCCAATAACAACAAAAAACAAACTTCCTGAACTACGTTCGGCCTGATTCTTGCTTTGACAAGATACGTAGGCAGCCTTATTTTGAGGTTCGGTCCAAGACAAAAAAATATCTAGAAAGTCCTCATCAACAAAAACGTGGGGCAATAATAATAATAATAATAATAATAATTATTATATTATTATTTTATTGTATTTTTGTAAAAAGAGTCGATTTCAAAAAGTTGTAAGTCTTAACCCTGTTACGCAGTATCTTTGAGCTTTCATGCCAATCCTTTCATTTTAACCTTGTCCAAAAGCCACGTTACAATGCAAATAAAGACCTTCTGATCAATTTTTAACAATGACAAGTCAAGCAACCTTTAAGTGTTGATTATATAAGGAAAAATGTTATGCCACTCACATAAGGAGTGAAAAATGAGGGAATCTTATTGATGAAAATCCTCAAAATCTCTATAGGAGATCATTTGAGTCAAGAGAAAGTATAGAATGAGAGAGTCTTATTGGTGAAAACCCTCTGGGCACCGTAAGACGATAGTGAGTGAGAGATAATTAAAAAAAGGACATGTTAGTGAAAACCTTTCGAGGCATCACCAGTCAAGTGTTAGTCATATATCTAGTGCAAAAGTTGGATTATAAAAGTCTGATTTCAAAGTTGAAAGTTTGACAAAGATGAAGTTTAGATTGATTGGACAGACCAGACCATTTAATCCAAAATGCATGTCATGATCATTAGAATTGACCACCACTATCAATGGAATCCATTTATTTTTATTTATTGTTTTCTTCTTCTTTAAAGGATCAAATATTATTTCTTCTTATTTTTGCGTCTCACTCAATTCAATCTTGAGATAGTCTTCATTAAGCAAGCAAAAAATGATTTCAAAATTGCTACCATCTCTTCAATTGCACAAAACAAAGTTTGATTAGCCTATCAATCGTGACATGATTCAAGAAATAGTGATATGCATAGTAACTTGTCAGCAATTGACAATTTTTGAATACAAGGTTCAATTATTGTTGGAGGGTGGAAACAATATAACAAATTTGAAGTTAGAAGTTCTGAACAATTAGAGATGTTTTCAAGATTATCAAGGTGAGCTGACTAGCAAACGAAAGAAGTCAATCTCAAGCTAAAATTAGCTTCAAACATGGCAACAACAGGAGCAACTATCCTCAAAGCCAATGCCACAAATCGACCACCATTATAAAAAAAAACATAAACTTTCTTTTGTTTCTTTTCAAAAACAGGAAAATGTTCCTTACGTAAAAGATATCTTGAAGACTCAAATTTGTTAATATTATTGCAAGAAAAAATAATAATTATTGCATTGTTTCTCCTATGATAAACATTTCCTAGTCTGAGATATTTATTTCTCATTTTTCTCTAGGATAAGCATTTTCTAGGCGGAGACCGTTATTATTATTATTATTTTTCTACTTTCTCTCCTAGAATAAACATTTTCTAGTGTGAGACAATTATTATTATTATTATATTTTATTTTATTTTTTACTAGGATAAACATTCCTAATATAAGACATCTAAACACTACAAAAAAAAAGGGATAAAATATTATGGTAATTTTATTTGATGATTCTGTTAATTGAGATCTTCCTAAGTAATGAGAATTAGAGTAGCAGGACCCCTCCTACATAATGGGATTTAGTTTAGCAGGACCCTCCTACATAATGGGAATTAGAGTAGCAGGACCCTCCTACATAATGGGAATTAGAGTAGCAATACCCTCCTACATAATGAGATTTAGATTAGCAGGACCCTCATACATAATGGGATTGGCAGGACCCTCCTACATAATGTCAATGGGATCTAAATTAGCAGGACCCTGATTTAGTTTAGCCTCCTACATAATGGGAATTAGAGTAGCAGGACCCTCATACATAATGGGATCTGGATTAGCAGGACCCTCCTACACAATGGGAT
>NW_006238927.1:3963418-3972592 GCF_000226075.1 Solanum tuberosum | reverse complement strand
CTCCTACCTAATGGGATTAGCAGGACCCTCCTACATAATGAGATTTAGATTAGCAGGACACTCCTACATAATGGGAATTAGAGTAGCGGGACCCTCCTACATAATGGGATTAGCAGGACCCTCATACATAATGAGATTTAGATTAGCATGACCCTCTTACATAATGGGAATTAGAGTAGCAGGACCCTCCTACATAATGGGATTAGCAGGACCCTCCTACACAATGGGATCTAGATTAGCAGGGCCTTCCTACATAATGTGATTTAGATTAGCAGGACCCTCCTACATAATGGGATTAACATGACCCTCCTACATAATGGGAATTAGAGTAACAGGACCCTCCTACACAATGGGATTAGCAGGACCCTCCTAACATGAAACATTATTTTTTTTATTTTTTCTCCTAGGATAAACACTTCCTAGTCTAGGATCATTATGTTTTATTTTCTCCTAGGTAAACACTTCCTACTCGGAGACATTATTTTTTCTCCTAGGATAAACACTTCCTAGTCTAGGATCATTATGTTTTATTTTCTCCTAGGTAAACACTTCCTACTCGGAGACATTATTTTTTCTCCTAGGATAAACACTTCCTAGTCTAGGATCATTATGTTTTATTTTCTCCTAGGTAAACACTTCCTACTCGGAGACATTATTTTTTCTCCTAGGATAAACATTTCCTAGTCTGAGTTTATTTTTGAAATTTACATTTGCTATTAACTCACAAAAATTTTCCAGTGAAAACTGGGGCAAAAATTTTGTTTAATTCTTTTGTTTATGATGGTTTTCAGGTTTCTTCAAGCGAAACATGGATTTGAAATTCAAGAACAAAGTTTCAACTCTTTTCAGAATGATCAATCCCATGATAGCCAGAATTAGCTTCTTCAATGCATGTAGCATCCTGACCTCCTCACACCCACTTCTATTCAGCTACTGATCAACAAAACAGCAGTCATTCAAGACTTATTCAAATTGTCGTTTTTGAAGAGTGCCAAAAACTCATTCTAAGTGGCAAGTTAAACGTCAAATCCATTTAAGATCAAGATACTCACCAAAATCAAGGTGGTATCTCAAATTCAAGACTCAAGTGAAGATTCAAGAGAAGCTGCATAGATAGGAACTTGTACTTTTATTTTGACTTTCATTTTTTTTATGTAAGGATAGGAGCCGCGACCTGGAGACTCGATGGAACCTCACTTAACTTCCAACTCATCACCTCATCTCCTTGAACTACACGTGGCTTGATTCCCTTTGAGCCCGGGATATGTAGGATGTCCAAAACCAAGACTCGGTCACACAAATTTCTCTTTTCAAATAAGATTCCGGTCAAAACTTGTCTACTTCTTTGTCTGACAAACACTTCGTGTTTTCAGTCAAAGAGGGGCAAACTGTAGACACGTAATTTTTGACCGAACCTAAACTTTTACCACCATTTTTAGAGCTTAACTATTTTATAAATTTAAATTATGTATTATGATTTTTATCTTATTTTATTAAGTTTATTTTAAAAAGATTTTGAGAATAACAAAAAATTAGAGTCACACTTTAAGGTACAATTTTGTTTTTAATTTATCCAAAATTTAGTAAATAAATTAGTAATTTTAATATTTTCTTAATTATATTTTTTGATCTAGCTATTTAATTTTTTATATTTTTATTAATTCCAAAATAATTAGTTATTATTATTATTATTATATTTTTATTTATTAACAACAAAAAATAAAAATAACCTACCACTACTAAAAAAACAGCGTTTAGCGACGGATATTTGCAACGAACTACATTCCGTCACTATATTACGACGGATTTGCGATGAAATTACCATTTTGTTGCAAAATTAACAATTGAGTTTTTTGATTTATAATATAGCGACGAATTTGCAATGGAATATTTAATTCGTCGCTAAATATTAGCGCGAAATTTTGGCGCCTAAATTTTCCTACGGATTTAGTAACAAAATAAGGGTGACAAATTAAATTAATATTTTGCGACGGAATTAGTGAGGAAAAAAAGGTCGCTAAACTTTTATATATATTTTTATAAAATTTATATTATATAGTGACAAAAATATCCGTCAATATAATATTTTCTAAATATATATATTTATTTGAAAGTGACGGATGTCATAATCCATCACAAATTCCGTTGGAATTTTTTTTAAAGTGATATTTTCTTAGGGCACAAGATATTCACACTCACACTTACACTTTTCAGAGATGAAGCTCTGAAACTCCAAGCCCTCCATCTCTGAAACTCCATTTCGATTTCAAACTCCATCTCGAAGCTGGTAACACTCGAAGCTCTGAAGCAAGTCTCCATCTCGAAGTTCTGAAGCAAGTCTCCATCTCGAAGCTCTGAAGCAAGTCTCCATCTCGAAGTTCTGAAGCAAGTCTCCATCTCGAAGCTCTGAAGCAAGTCTCCATCTCGAAGTTCTGAAGCAAGTCTCCATCTCGAAGCTCTGAAGCAAGTCTCCATCTCGAAGTTCTGAAGCAAGTCTCCATCTCGAAGCTCTGAAGCAAGTCTCCATCTCGAAGTTCTGAAGCAAGTCTCCATCTCGAAGCTCTGAAGCAAGTCTCCATCTGGAAAGGTACGCGCTCAAACTCCATTTTCGATTACAAAGCTTCAGTTTCCCCAAATGGATTTGTTGGTTCAGACATCAAGGGGAATCAATTTCCCAAGCTAGGTTTATCAAGAACCAGTTATAAAATCAAAACCCTAGCTCCAATTTGCAGTATTTCCACATCTAGGCCAGCTTCGATTTTGATGACTTTCAACTCTTTCTCTTTGAAAAATAGGAACCCCCACTAGGAATTTCGGTCAGATTCCTGTATTAGGATATCAGATTAACTCGACATACCATTGTTTTCCAGTTTCAACTCGACATACCATTGTTTTTCAGTTGCATAATATGAACCCTAACTAGGAATCATTTCAGTCGACCACTAAAAATAGAGATTTTAGTCGTTTGGGTGTTATGAAAATATTATATTTTAACTATGAATTCTTTCCATTTCGTTTAGCTTGAAGTAAGATTGAATGTCCTGAAAATGATGAAGAGGAAGAGTTTGAAGAAGACATAAATAGTGACTAGTGCTTGATAATCTACTATTGTATCTTCAATGTATTTTCTTTGTTTCTGATTTTTAATTTAGGATAATGTTCTTTAGTTTCTGCTTTTAACTATGTGTATTCTATTTCTTATTCTAACTCTTAATTAAATCTACTAATTGCAGCTTTAATAATTGTTATACATTCTAGTTAACTATGCATTTATTAGAATTACTTACAGTTAATATAGAGGATTCCTTATTAGAATTACTTACAGTTATTTACTGATTGTGATAAGTGTTTCACTCTACTTTCTGTTACTGTAATAGTTCTCATTATTATGGATAATGTTTTATTCTATTTTGTAACAGTCATGATCTAACAACAATATATATTTTATATTTGTTTACAGATATGGCTCGAGGCAGAGGTCGTGGCAAATCCTCAGGTAAGAGTAATCTTGCTATTCGTGTAAGCATGCCAACTATTCCCATGCCCACTATAGTTTCTCCTCAACAAGGTGGTACCCCATACATTGTAACGTCAACTCAAAGTATCAGTACAACCATCTCTGAGGCACCTCCAGCTACACAAAATCAGAATAACCTAATAGGTCAGGGTCTGTCTACTCAGAACAACCCATCAGATCATACCAACACAGTTGCTGCTACACCAAATCAGAGTAACGTAATAGGTCAGGGTATGTCTTCTCACAGTAACCCAATAGATCATACCAACACAGTTGCTGCTACACCAAATCAGAGTAACGTAATAGGTCAGGGTATGTCTTCTCACAGTAACCCAATAGATCATACCAACACAGTTGCTGCTACACCAAATCAGAGTAACGTAATAGGTCAGGGTATGTCTTCTCACAGTAACCCAATAGATCATACCAACACAGTTGCTGCTACACCAAACTAGAGTAATGTAATAGGTCAGGGTCTGTCTCCTCAGGGTAGCCCAACAGGTAATAGCCATACACGGACCCTTGTCTTTATAACTCATGCAGGGTTAGTCCATTCTTTTGCTTTTATTCTAACTTGTTTCTACTTACCCTTGTCTTTCTACTTAGGCTTCTTCCCTAATTTTCTAACAAAGAAATATTGTTTCTAATATCATGTCATTTCTCCACCCTTTAGTTGCGGCAGCCTATTTTTGAAGTGTATTTGTACCTATTTTTAAAGTGTATTTGTATTCTATTTGGCTTTACATGGACCATACTGCTTTTGAAGGAATTGGTTAAGCTTTCAAGCTAGAAGCTCAAAATGCACACTTCAGACGACATTTGCAGCAGCTTCAGTTTACCTACTGTAAATGAAAATTTTAAACTCAATCTATAGGTGTACATTTAGGATTTTTGTCAAGAGTCGTAGTGACGTGCTGAGAATTATTTTGTGTTGCTTCTGTTGGAATGTTTATGAACTCAATCTATTTGAACAACAAATGTTTATTATGTGTTGCTTCTGTTAGAATGAACTGATCTTTCTTTACGATAGTAAGAAACTATGAAAGAGATTGGTGTGAATTTCATTGAATATTCAGGGTTGTAGCATGTAGCCTTTGTCATTGATTGTCTTGCTGCCTAGAATACTCTTTATATACACTTCAAGTTGCAGGCTAGTTGTTGTTACTTATTCATTGTAATACCATCTGCTCTTAGTACATCCATGTATGCACCCTTAAAATTTTATTCTTAGTTAGGTGATGCATCTGCTAGGTGCTGAACATTAGAATTGCTACGCAAGATTCTCAGGTGATGCATCTGTCAAATTTGCAGATTTTTCAAGTTAAAAATTTGCAGAATTGCTGGGCAGAATTCCAAGTAAAAAATTTCCAGATCATGTGCGATCTGAAAATCAGTTTATAACTGCTAGCTTATTTTTTTGCCTATTTTACTGCTAGCTTATCAGTAATATGATTATTCATTCTGTTAGCACTGATAAATATAATGTCAGATACTAATATTATTTTTTATTTATGATAACCCTCCTAATGACCTCTTCGACTTTACACGGGTTGGAACCATCTAAACCATGCTCTAATTTCATATCCAAGTCTTTCAAAAGTGAAGTTGATCCTAATGGAATCAATTGGAAAGGTGTCTCAAATGATGTAAGAACTGCTTATTTTGGAAAATTCAAGGTATAGCTTTTCATCGTTAGTGAGTTTAGTAAGTGTATTCACATTTATAGACAGGACGTTAATGTATTACTTTCAAAATTTATTTCAGAAAAAAATGTATTGGGATGTTTCCATTAGTGAAAATGAAGTGAAGAGTAAAATACAGGAATTTCATTTCTAAAATAAAAGGGGGAGGAGTTAGGCCAGATTTTGCACCTGAACATGTGTGGGGAAAGATGGATGCAACGTTTGGGGAAGTGATGAGTGTATTAAGAAGGCAGAAATAAATGCAAAGAATCGTCGTGATGGCCGTGAAGTTGTTGTTGGGACTCACACGGGCGGCTCTATCTCAATTGGAGAATATCGCAAGAAACCTGTGAGTATATATTTTACGAACTCTTTAACTAACATCTTCTTGTCTGGTATATGTTTGTATCTGAACACAAAATATGCACTTAATATGATTATATCTAATAATTAAGTGGTTTCTTTTTTATAGGTTATTGAAAAAGGTAGAGATCCAACACCAAGTGAGTTACATTTGCACGTTCACACACATGGTCATGATGGAAAATCATTTGTTGGTGAACGTTCTCGAATTGTCTATGTAAGTCAAACTTTAAAGCCTATCTAAAAATTTAAATGTCAGGTCTCATAGGTTCAAAATCATATTAGTTGCTGTTGTTTTTGTATAATCCAGGTGTTGTTTTGATGCTTGTTCGCTGCAATTTTAGTGTTGTTTTAGCGCGATCCTACTTCTGGTTTATAATGACTCTAGTGTAGTTGTTTTTTATGCAATTCTAGTCGTGTTTTAGAGCGTATTTGTTGCTGCTTTTTTGCTATAATGCAGGTGTTGTTTTAATGCTTTTCTGCTGCAATTTTAGTGTTGTTTTAGTGCGATTCTAGTGTTGTTTTAGTGTGACTCTAGTGCAGTTGTTTTATGTGCAATTCTAGTCGTGTTTTAGAGTGTATTTGTTGCTGCTTTTTTGATATAATGCAGGTGTTGTTTTAATGCTTTTCTGCTGCAATTTTAGTGTTGTTTTAGTGCGATTCTAGTGTTGTTTTAGTGTGACTCTAGTGCAGTTGTTTTATGTGCAATTCTAGTCGTGTTTTAGAGTGTATTTGTTGCTGCTTTTTTGATATAATGCAGGTGTTGTTTTAATGCTTTTCTGCTGCAATTTTAGTGTTGTTTTAGTGCGATTCTAGTGTTGTTTTAGTGTGACTCTAGTGCATTTGTTTTTGGTGCAATTTCAGTCCTGTTTTAGAGTGAATCTGATGCTGCTTCAGGGTAATTTAGGTGTTGCTTGAGGCTTTTTTTGGTGCAATTTTAGTGTAATTCAGGTGTAAGTCATTATCCAACAAGAGTAAACTTACATTTGGCTGCCATCTTGACCATGTAATCATCTTTCTAAAATACCACTACTGGCAGCCCCTGTTTAGTGGTGTTAACAGGGCTAGTAAACTCAATAGGAATATCATTTTTGGACTTATTGTGCCTTAGACGAGCAACATATGATTGAATAATCGTATAGGAAGCTGGTTCAGGGATTGAGTTAACTTTCTGTTAAAGGAAAATGGATTCAACATTGATAGAATTACAAAGGCAATAGAAAGGAGTTGCTCCAGTTAGCACATCCACTCCACTTAAAAGATAGGAAACAGCTCACACAACTGAGAAAGGATCTGCTAACAAGAAATCAAAGGCTAGTGGTAGTAAGAAGAAAAAGTAGTTAGCATCAAGTTAAAGCTTGCAGTGAAAGTGATGGTTTCGTACCTTGGTCAATCAGGTTTCAAACGTCTTGTTTCTTTTCTTTTCTTCTGTAGCTCTCGACCCTCCCCTCTTTTTCAAATTTCAATCAATGAATGTATAAATCTAGATTTTTCCTGGGCTCTCATCCTATGTGAATTGGCATTTCTATAAGTTGCATAAGTTGCATGCATCATTTAATTCATAACACCAATCTTAGAGTAGGCTGGGTTCTTTCGACCATAGTGTGAGTGCTTGCAGGTTCCTTTCGCAGTTCAATTTGAATGGGAGTTGGAGTAGACACCATTGGGTTGTCCTGAATCCCAAATGAGAAATTTGAGGATTGTGCATCATAAGAGTAGTTCCCTGTAACTTGATTCCTTGATTTTTTTTATCATATGTAAAATGTTTTTGTGTATGTGTTTTGGGGGGTCTTGAGACCTCTTGTCCTGTTTTGTGTGTGTCTTTTGGGGGGTCTTGAGACCTCTTGTCTTGTTTTTTATCATATGGTTGAAAAATGTACACTGCATTTAAGCTTAAAAGCTTATGCATCTTTCTGCATTTTCCTTCAAAATTTGTTTTGTTCCCTATCTTTAATGCTTTCTCATTTCCTCTACTTACTATAGGAAAAATATGAAGAAATATTACGGGAAAAAATTGTGTCTCAAACTGATATTGATCAATGTAAAGCATATTACCAAGCTGCGTAAGGAGAAAACAAAAAAGAATATATGGTCTTGGATTTGAAGCACAAAATTACTATGGGCAGAATCATTGTGGCTCATCATCATTACCACCTCCATTTTCTCAATCAACATCGACAACAAAAATGGATGAGTTGTAAAGCAAATGGTGCCTACACTTACTAGTCATCTTATTCCTATTATTGTTGAGCAGGTGCAAGCAGCGATTACTGATCCCTCTGGCAACCCATCACTTGTGACACCCATAGTGTCTCCTACTACTAATGTGGATGAGGTTGATCCCTCAATTTCAAGTGACGATCGTATCCCTTAGTCTCCCGCAACTTTAGTTTTTGATATTGTCATGTTTTTTGGAAACTACGAATCGTGCAGTAACATTTTGATGAATGTAGGTTCATTTAAGAGTACTTGATAGTTTTCTTTATATATTTTAACCAAATGTATGTAGCAACAAATTTAGCGACTATTTGGTCGTTTCTATGTAAAGAATGTTGGCGACGGATTAGCGACGGATTATCGAAGGCCTAATATGTTGAGACAGAATATGTTGCAACGGAAATTTTGTCACAAATTTATCCAAAATGACGAAATGAATTATGAAATTAGCAACAAAACTATATAAATATAATGACGACTATGTCCGTAACTAACAATGGCGACGAAAATATTTCGTCACTATTACGTCGCTAAACATGTGACGGAACTCATTTTTCGTCCTAGAATTATGAAATTAGCAACAAAATTGTATAAATATAATGATGACTATGTCCATTGCTAACTAGTGGCGACGGAAATATTTCGTCACTATGACGTCACTAAACTAGTGACGGAACTCATATTTTCGTCACTAAGAGCTTATTAACGAGCGTAATAGCAACAATCAATAATCCGTTGCTAATCCATCACTAATCATGTTTAGTGACGGATTTTCAATGGATAGTGACGGATTTTTCCCGTCGGTAAACACCGTTTTTTTTGTAGTGTATACTCATCTCCCATTACCCCCACTCTACCCACTACCCCACTTACCCAACTCACACACTAGTACACTTCACACACGACACAACACATACATACTACTACTACTATATCAACAGACACAACACACCCAGGCGGGAAGGGATCAGAAAACACAGAGAGAAAAAAACAATACTATACTACACGAGCAAGAAGAAAAAAGGAACGACACTCAAGAAAACAAAAATAAAAACTTTCCATTTTATTTCATTATCCTTTTAAAAAATTCACCAAAACATTCACATTCCTCTTCCTTTCTCATTATTATTTTCATATAAACACCATACATATAGCACCACACACACCTACAAAAAATTTGTGGGTATTCTAATTGAGCTTCGGTTAAGATTTTGCGGTATTCAACTTTACCTTATCTTTCTATTTATTTATGGAATTTGATGTAATTTTATGACAAGTTCTTTTTATATTTTGTTTCATTCATGAATTTGATTGGAATGATTAATTTGTTAGTTGTTATATCTCTATTTCATGAATAAGGTAGCTTTAATAGATGAATTATTTATTTATTTATTT
>NW_006238927.1:3963236-3963380 GCF_000226075.1 Solanum tuberosum | reverse complement strand
TTTTATTTGTTAGTTGTGATCTCTTAAAAATGAATGGTCGTAACATTGTTCTTGTCTTCATTTAGATAATAATGATAAAGTAGGTATAGTTAGGCTAAAAAATAAATAAATAAATAATTGTTGTTTTATTTTATAAAAAAAAAC
>NW_006238927.1:3962808-3963122 GCF_000226075.1 Solanum tuberosum | reverse complement strand
GTTTTATTTTTTACAATTTGTTGTTGTTTTGTTTGATTAGAATGTGTATGCCTAATTTTTTCATTAACTTTAAGATTAAAATAAAATATATAATATGTGTATGTCTAATTTTAATAATAAATTTAAGAGTAAATAAATAATAAAAAAAATACAAAATAATCCAAAATTTTATATTGTATCATAGGCATTTAGATTGATTTTACTTTATTTATTTTTATGTATAAAGGAAAAATATTTTTTTTAATGACTAGATGAGTGTTAGAAATATTAAAAAATATTTGTTTCGATTAAGAATGCGGTTGCGCATCTTTTTT
>NW_006238927.1:3956176-3962524 GCF_000226075.1 Solanum tuberosum | reverse complement strand
AAGATAAGTATAAGTCAATAAAAGCGACCGTGCTAGAACCACGGGACTCGAGGGGTGCCTAATACATTACTCTCGGTCAACAGAATTTCTTACCCGAATTTCTGGTTCGCAGACTAATATAAAGAATCATTTCCTTTTGATAAGGGATTAAACAAAAAGGTGACTGGGAACACCATAACTCAATTCCAAGTGTCAACTCTAAAAAAATAAAATAATCCCTAAATCAATACCGTCACTTAAATTGGAAAAAGCCCTTTCGCCGCTGTGCGCAAAAAGGGGTGTGACAATTTACCCCGAATCAAATCAGTTTCCCTCGAACACCGATAAGCGGCAATGAAGTACAACCTTCACCTTAGTGCATTCACTCTCTTGAGCTGAATGTGTGGGAGAGGGTTTAAAATTCACTCTCTCGAGCTAAACCCACGACAACCCAATAACCACAGACTATCGATTCAATAGTTTTGGTTTTAAAACTTCTCTATTGAGCAAGTCAAAAACATGAAGAGAAAATTGTATTTGCAACTACAACCCCATTTAATTCAAACAGAACTACTGAATGAAATCACCTCTAAACAACGAATAAACAATCAATTAGCAATACCCAACAATAAATTTAGCCCATATTCACAAATTCACACCCCAAGAATTGGGGTTTTAGCTAGACATAGTAAAGAGATAGAAACCGATACAGAAAAGTGTTTCCATCAAATGGGTATGATAAATATTGTCTTTACACACGTCAAGGATGAAGAATCTTAAATACCCACTTCCAATCGCTTAGAAAATGGAAATCTTCAACTCTTCAAAGCTAAGGAAAATAGTCTCCAAAAACTAAGTTCTAAAAACTGAAAGTTCTAAAACTGAGTTCTGAAATGTAAAATTTGATAATAGACTAAAAATTCAAACATGTATTTATAGTTGTCAAACAGTGTGTTGCAAAGGATCACTTGACGCAGTTAGTCGGGATCGCCGATTCATTCGGCGATCCGCCCTTTGGTCTGGTTCATCGCCTTTCTGCATTGTCCTTCAGCAAATTTAAGTTCTGTAACATTGGGCGATGGAGTAATGCATCGCGGAATTGTTCGGCGACTCGCTGACTGCTCTTTTCTATCGCCTATTTGATTTTCTCCTTCAGAGCTTGGTACACTGGAACTTTAGGCAAGACCATAGCCATTCGGCGACTCTCCTAATGGTTTAGGCGATCATCAGGCCGTCTTTTCTTCGTCTTTTTAGTTGCCTTTTTTCTTTTTGCCCAATAGTGTCCATGCTTTGTCTCTAACTCTAAATACTTGAAACTAAAGAATTTTATCAGTTATTGAGACAAAATATGTATTTGAGGACACTAAATCTATCAAAATAAATCCCTAAAATTGTCCAAATCGTGGACTCATCAACATCCTCAACTTAAACTTTTGCTTGTCCTCAAGTAAAACTCAAGTTCAACAGTTCAAAAAGGATGTCTAAAACAGTGCTACACAAGACTCAATCATGAATGCACACAAAAAGTCTCAACTTACTCATGCCAGGTTCAATTGTGCACTCAAAGTTTCAAGTTGTGACTCACCATTATCAAAGAATCTCAAGCTCAATATACTTGCTTCAAATGCAAGTTCAAGCTCAACAAAGGTATTCAAATGCCCTCACAAAAGAATGATTCCATATTCACTCAATGGTTTAATCGATTAAAGTTTCGGAATCAAGATCAACAGTCACACTCACAAAGATAAACACAATGCATGATTTTGCCCTTATTTTCCAATCGACTTTTGCTTTTGCTTATTCAAGATCAAAAAGGTCTTTTCAAGGCTTGTAATGGGGCTGAGTGTATCAGTATGATAATTTAGGCTTATAGGCTTAAAATCCTCATGCATTGTGATGTGAACAACACCTTCTTTCCTTCTCTTTATCATTTTCATTCAAGCTCAAAAGTCACCTCTTATTCATCTTCCATAAGTCATTGGGAACCCATTTTCTTTGTATTTCCACAACTTTATTTCACAAATTTTTCTTTCTTTTTTCTTTTTCAATCTCTTCTTCTTTTTCTCTCTTTTTTTTATATGGAAGGGTTCCATTTTTCTCAAAACATAGGCACAAGGGACTTCTTTGCATTTACTTGATTTGCCTTCTCTTTTCACCAGACCCCTAACATAGGCTTTTGTCCTAAGTTGTCTATTCAAACAAACCACTGATCATGAGGATTATGGGTAATGGGTCAATAAAAGGAAGAAAAGTTATCAAGTTTGTTCCAAGAAAAGGTTTAGGCTCAAAGGGTGCTCAAAAGAGGTTCACACACTCACAAGGTAAGCCACAAAAGAGGTATAATTTATTAGTTTACAATCTTTAAAATTTTCCTAAGATTATCTCAAGAAATTGCATCACTTAGTCAACCGGACCAACGGGGCAAATTCTAGGTGTCATCACACATGGTTTATGGTAAGCTCATCACACAAGGCATTGTCACCAAAGTCAAACAAGACTCCATACTTTTGCTAGTGTGCAATGATCATCACAAGAGACACAATTCGATACTTGGCTAGTCACAATGAGATGCAATGAGTTCACATATTGTCTATGCAACTTCAATTGACTTCGTTGTGGCAATACATTCATTTTTTTCGGTTATGAGCACTGTTCAAGTCATCGATATTAATCAAAATTGATACTAAAATTTGAAAGAGAACAGCCACATTTAACACATACAAGAGGTGGTAATTTTTTTGTCGAAAGGGTCAAAAATCATTTACAATTAAAAGCAAGGAGCCACAGCTCAAGCATCCACAAAAGTAGTGTCAACACAATTATATATTTCAACCCAAATATATAAACAAAACTAAGTCACAAAAGATGGGCATCACCCCACCACAAATAAAAACATTTGTCCTCAAATGCAAGTAAAAACATCTAAAAGTCGAAATAAATTAAGGCAAGAGATGGAGGTAAAGAGAGGGTCCTGTCTACACAGTCGCTCCATATATTTGGGCATCAGTGCCCGATGCATCTGTCACGCCCCGAGCCTACACCCTGGGCGAGACTGACACTCGAAGACCATTGCTGGCCCCAAGTGAACCCTTGGCCTGGCTTACTTAACTCAGTGGAAGACAATATTCATATCTATAATGATAAATTAACTTAATTGAATTGAAATAAAATAACTGAGAATGTTTTAAAGATTAAACATTCAACTTGGACAAAAGTGGCAACTCAAGTCTTAACAATAAGATATGATAATGAAAAGACTCAAAGGACTAACATCTGACTGTCTATGAAGCCTCTAAAACAACTGAGATGGATGTTGGGACAATCCCCACAACATCCTAACGAACTAACTAGAAAGCAATAAAAAGAGTCTTATGGAATGCAAAGAGGCTCACCGACTGACTCTAAACTACTCACTGGATCAACGATGCGCTGGGATGCCGATCCTAGTTACCTGTGTCTGCATCATAATAAGATGCAGGCCAACTGGCATCAGTACATTGAATGTACGAGTATGCGAGTTAGAATGCTAACAAACAGAGGCTTGAAAGGGAATCTGAAAGAACCACTTACCTTGGCTCTTCTAAACTCATGAATACTTATTGAACTCATTTCAATATAAAGCAGTTAAATAACTGTAATATAAAGAAAAGATGTTTAAAAACATGATGTCAACTTTGTGTACGTACAAGGATACAACATAACTCTGAAATGTATGGAAAATACAATAAACTGATGTATATAAAAATACAGTAACTTATGTGGGAGTTTGTCTAACCGACAACCATCACATAAGAGCTATTGTGATGATACCGCGATCCCCCTCACGCAGACAACGCATCTTATACCCGGCCAAAGAAATAGAACCTGAACTGCCTAATGGGTCTACTAGTCTATTGCAAAAAAAATTCATCTATAAAGTATGACCCTTTTCTACCAATGATGGCTACATGGTTCTATGGTTACGTGAGTTATCTAAACTCATGCTTTTCCCCAATTCGGTGCTCAATACTACTCCCAAAATATTCTGGCTCTTATGTTTTAAAAACATACTTCTTTTGTGATTTGAGATTAATGCTCAAAACTTAGCTCAAAGGCTATCTTGGAAATCAAAGTTTCCACTCTTGCTTCATTTAGAAAGTGATTACTTTTTCGGAAAACTAGCCCGAAGGCTCTTTGGAAATCTTAGTTTCCGTTCTTATTTAAATGTGAAAACATTTTAAATCTCTTTGGGAATACTTAATCCCCATATACTTTTGAAGAATTGAACTTCAAGCTTTAGTTTTTACTCTTTACTCAACTTGAACTTTAAGTCTTAAAACAAAGTTAAAAAGCATTTCCGTAATACTTCTTGAAAAGATTCTGAGAACTTCCTAGACTTGGCTCTTGACTTTCCTTGAATTTGAATTTATGGATTCAATGTTATGATTCATGTTGATGGATGATTTCTAGGTGTTTAGAAGTCATTTAGAGTAGTTATAATCAATGGAAAGTGTTAGGACACTTTAGAATAACTTAAATAGGCTAAACGACGAAAACTGGTGAAAAACGCCGATTCGGGCGCGTTGTGTCAGGCCCCATTTTACTGGGACTCATTTCTGGCGCACTGCTGGCGCGCCGCCCCAGCCCTCCTGGAGCTATGGGGGCGCGTCGCGCCAGCTTCCCTTCAGGCAAAATTCAGACGAACTTTTCATCGCTTTTTCTGACCCTAAATCATTTTAATCCGATTCTTTTTCCCAAATTCACTTTAGATTCATGTACCCAAATCATATACACAAAATCTAACTCAAACAACTCAGGGAAACAACACTTAATCATCAAGAAACTCCTAAATCCCAACTCATATTCAAGAATAAAATCAATTCAAGAACAACTACCAAGAACATCAATTTCTCAATCATTTTTGGACGAAAACACGCTGAATTAAACATGCTTGGCACGTGGGTGAATTAACCCAACGCTATGTGATCTGGAGCTATGAGCTTCTTCCATGATCCTCTCTTGGAGTCCATCCACCATAGGTACACACAATCTACCTTGATATCTCAATACACCATCTCCTCCTTGTTCAAAAGCTAATACTTTTTGCTTATGAACATTTGCCTTTAATTCAAGCAAAATGGGATCTTGGTCTTGATTTTCTTTAACTTCTGCCACTAGTGATGATTTAGCCCCATTCGTCACCACTACTCCTCCTTCTGTGGAATCCATAAGTCGGACTCCTAGGTGTACAAGCCTATGCACATCTTTCGCTAACTCTCTCTTTTCTTCATCAACATGGGCAGTACTACCCATAGACAACCTGTTCAAGGCATCAGCAACAACACTAGCCTTACCTGGGTGATAAAGAATATTCATGTCATAATCCTTGAGTAATTCTAACCACCCTCTTTGTCTGAGATTAAGCTCTTTCTGGGTTAACAAATATGGAAGACTGTTGTGATCAGTGAATACATCAACATGCACACCATATAAGTAATGACGCCATATCTTCAAAGCAAAAACTACAGCAGCCAACTCTAAGTCATGGGTTGGGTAGTTCTTCTCATGAACTTTCAACTGTCTGGAGGCATAAGCTATGACTTTGCCATTCTGCATTAACACACAACCCAAACCAACTCTAGATGCATCACAATACACCACAAAACCTTGAGTACCTTCCGGTAAGGTTAAAACTGGGGCAGTAGTCAACCTCTTCTTCAATTCCTGAAAGCTTTTCTGACAGCTTCAGACCATTGAAATTTAACAGTCTTCTGAGTTAACTTCGCCAAAGGAGACGAAATAGACGAGAACCCCTCTACAAACCTTTTATAATAGCCAACTAAACCCAAGAAACTCCTAATATCAGTTGGAGATGTGGGTCTAGGCCAATTCTGCACTGCCTCAATTTTCTGAGTATCAACTTTAAATCCTTCTCCAGACACAATATGGCCTAAGAATGCCACAGACTCGAGCCAAAATTTACACTTAGAGAATTTAGCATATAACTCCTTATCTTTCAAAGTCTGAAGAACTATCCTGAGATGACTAGCATGATCTTCTTCATTCCTTGAATAGATTAGTATGTCATCAATGAAGACGATAACAAACATATCTAAATAAATTTTGAAGACTTTATTCATAAGATCCATAAATGTTGCTGGTGCATTAGTCAAACCAAAGGACATGACCAAAAATTCATAATGACCATATCTGGTTCTGAAAGCTATCTTTGGAATATCACATTTCCTTACTCTTAACTGATGATAGCCTGATCTGAGGTCAATTTTTGAGAAACAGGAAGCACCCTGAAGCTTATAAAAAAAATCATCAATTCTTGGAAGAAGATGCTTATTCTTGATGGTAACCTTGTCCAACTGACGGTAATCTATA
>NW_006238927.1:3947376-3953734 GCF_000226075.1 Solanum tuberosum | reverse complement strand
CTCTTTCAATTCTGCTGGTGCCATTCTGTATGGCGGAATAGAGATAGGATGAGTATCTCGAAAAAGATCTATACCGAAATCTATCTCTCTCTCAGGAGGGACTCCGGGAAGATCATCAGGAAAAACTTCTGGGAACTCTTTTACTACTAGAACTGACTGAATAGGAGGTACCTCAACACTTGAGTTATTAACTCGGACTAAGTGATAGACACACCCCATAGAAACTAACTTCTTTGCCTTAAGGTACGAAATGAAATGACCTTTAGGCACTGCTGAGCTGCTTTTCCACTCTAAGACTGGCTCATTTGGAAACTGAAACTTGACAACTCGAGTTCTACAATCAACTGAGGCATATCAGGCATGGAGCCAGTCCATACCAAGAATGACATCAAAGTCTACCATGTCTAACTCAACTAGATCAGCCTTGGTACCCTTGTGATTGACAGAAATGGGACAATAACGATAGACTATCTCTGCTAGAATAGACTCACCAACAAGTGTAGAAACATTGAATGGTTCACTAAGTTGTTCAGGAATAACATCAAAGTTCATAGCAACATAAGGAGTTACAAAAGATAAACTCGCTCCTGGATCTAGCAAGGCATAAATAGTAAAGTCAAAGACTTGAATCATACCAGTGACAACATCTGGTGAATCTTTTTGCTCTTGGCTACTGTTGATAGCATATAAGCGGTTTGTTCCTCCGCTAGTACCGGAAGTAGACCCTCTAGGTGCAGCTATGTCTAGTGGAGCAACTGAAGAAGACTGGGCTATATGGCCCCCATTACCATTTCCCTGCTTGTTCTTTGGGCACTCTCGCATGAAATTCCCACTCTGACCACACTTGAAACAACCAGTGGAGCTCTCACGAGAAACACCTGAATGGTTTCTACCACACTTGGCGCATGCATGAGGCTTACTACCCCCTTGTCCCACGCTACCCTGAGAATAAGCAGGTTTAACTCTGAAGTTATGATTATTGTACTCACCTTTGTTCTTAGGTGTAGGTGCAATAGCAGATGATGGAGCAACACCCTTCTGTTTCTGTTGGAAGGATGACCGATTGGCATTACTTTTCTGCTGCCCGGACTCATTCCCTGTCTTAGCCCTCTTGTTCTTGAACTCCTCTCTATCCCTCAACTTCTCTTCCTCTACCTGCTGCACATAGACCATCAACCTCGAGATATCCATGTCCCCAATAAGCATTGCTTCCCGGCCCTCATTGCTTGACAGGCAACCCAAGCCAGCAACAAACAAACTCAGCCTACTCCTCATGTCCGCTACCATAGCGAGACAGTTGGGTGAATTTCAATCCATACTCATGAACGCTTAGAGAATCTTTCTTAAGTGTGAGGAACTCACACACCTTATCCTCTTTCAGTTCTCGGGGAAAGAAACGCCTAATAAAAGCCTCTTCAAAACATGCCCAACTCGTAGGTGGTGCATCCTCAGCTCTACCCCTTTTCCACTGATCAAACCAAGTCCTAGCAACATTTTTCATCTGATATGCAGCTAGTTCAACTCTTGCAGTATCAGTAACATGCATCACATCAAACACCTTTTTTTCAGTTTCTCAATGAAGTTCTCTGGGTCCTCTACAGTGCTTGAACTAGTGAAACTTGGGGGATTCATCCTCCAGAACTCACGAATCAGCCTCTTCTTGTCGAGCTCCTCTCTGCTGCCTAGCTTGGTTAGTCACCACTTGACTGAGCATCCTAATAGCCTCTCTGAACTCAACATTAGTAACTTCTCATTGCGGTTGCACATCAGGTGCATTGGGTAACCCTTTCTCCTCAACATTACTCCTAGCAGGATGTCCTCTAACAACTCTTCGTGGAGGCATGATTAACTGAAATACGCGCAAGCACGAATTAGAGGGAAGCCTTTTAGAGATCAAACTCTAACGTACGAAATGATTGTGAAAGAAGTGAGAAATTTTCCAAAATGTTGCAGCCTCCTAATAATAGATGTGGCGCGCTTCACACCGATAAATACGACTCTATAGACACGGCTTCATAGACTACCTAGGACTCTTGAACTCTAGGCTCTGATACCAAGTTTGTCACACCCCGAGCCTACACCCTGGGAAGGACTGACACTCGAAAACCATTGTTGGCCCCAAGCGAACCCTTGGCCTGACTTACTTAACTCAACGGAAGACAATATTCATATCTATAATGATAAATGAACTTAACTGAACTGAAATAAAATAACTGAGAATGTTTTAAAGATTAAACATTCAACTTGAACAAAAGTGGCAACCAAGTCTTAACAATAAGATATGATAATGAAAAGACTCAAAGGACTAACATCTGACTGTCTATGAAGCCTCTAAAACAACTTAGATGGATGTTGGGACAATCCCCACAACATCCTAACGAACTAACTAGAAAGTTATAAAGCAGTTTAAACAAGTGCAATATAAAGAAAAGATGTTTAAAAACATGATGTCAACTCTGTGTACGTACAAGGATACAACATAACTCTGAAATATTTGTAAAAATACAATAAACTGATGTATATAAAATAAAATAACTTCTGTGGGAGTTTCTCTAACCGATAACCATCACATAAGAGATATTGTGATGATACAACGATCTCCCTCACGCTGCCGGCGCATCCTATACCCGGCCAAAGGTATAGAACCTGAACTGTCTAATGGATCCACTAGTCTATTGACAAAAAGGATTCATCTAAAAAGTATGACCATTTTCTACCCATGATGGCTACATGGTTCTATGGTGACGTTGAGTTATCTAAACTCATGCTCATCCCCAATTCGGTGCTCAATACTACTCCCAAAATATACTGGCTCCTATGTTTTAAAAACATTCTTCTTTCTGTGATTTGAGATTAGTGCTCAAAACTTAGCTCAAAGGCTATCTTGGAAATCAAAGTTTCCCCTCTTGTTTCATTTAGAAAGCGATTACTTTTTCTGAAAACAATCCTGAAGGCTCTTTGGAAATCTCAGTTTCCTTTCTTATTTAAATGTGAATTTTTTTTAAATATCTTTGGGAATACTTAGTCCCCATATACTTTTGAAGAATTGAACTTCAAGCTTTACTCTTTACTTTTTACTCAACTTGAACTTTAAGTCTTACAACAAAGTTAAAAAGCATTTGCAAAATACTTCTTCAAAAGACTCCGAGAACTTCCTAGATTTGGCTCTTGACTTTCCTTGAATTTGAATTTATGGATTCCAGATTATGATTCATGTTTATGGATGATTTCTAGGTGTCTAGAAGTCATTTATAGTAGTTAGAATCAATGAAAAGTGTTAGGATACTTTAGAATAACTTAAATAGGCTAAACGACGAAAACTAGTGAAAAATGCCGATTCGGGCTCGTCGCACCGGGCTCCATTTTACTGGGACTCATTTCTGGCGCACTGCTGGCGCGCCGCCCCAGCCCTCTTGGCACTTTGGGGGTGCGTCGCTCCAGCCTCGCTTCAGGCAAAATTCAGACAAACTTTTGATCGTGTTTTCTGACCCTAAATCGTTTTAATCCGATTCTTTTTCCCAAATTCACTTTAGATTCATGTACCCAAATCATATACACAAAATCTAACTCAAACAAATAAGGGAAACAACACTTAATCATCAAAAAACTTGTAAATCCCAACTCATAATCAAGAATGAAATCAATTCAAGAACAACTATCAAGAACATCAATTTCTCAATCATTTTAGGACGAAAACATGTTGAATTAAACATGCTTGGCGTGTGGGTGAACTAACTCAATGCTATGTGATCTCACATACCTTGTAGGGATCACCCCCGACGAAATCCAGAAGCTAAACTCGACGATCTTGACGATTTCCTTGTTTCTCCTTCTCTTTTCTCCTCTTCTCTAAAACCGTAACTTTTTTACCAAAAGCGTAAAACTGACCCAGTTCAGTTTAGACCCTTAATTAATTCACTAAAACAAATTAAAATAAGAGGTTAAGGAAAAGACCAAACTACCCTTCAAAAATCCAGATTTGGACTTTCCTCAATCCAATAACCCAACTTCCGAAAGGCATATCTCACTCATATGATGTCGAAATCGTGCAAACTCGGTGGCGTTGGAAAGATCTTCCCAACCATATCAAGAACTACTCCTAAATCATCCTGAGCTAGGACTTATGGTCATTTGAAAATGACCAAAACTCATTTTCTTAACTTGAACAAAAATTTCCAGATTTCCACATGCTTTCCAAAAATGAATATTTTCCGATTTTAAACCCTTTCTAGTCATTTCTAGGTGCGAGATGTTACAGCATCTCTCTAAGTCTGAGCAGCAGTGTTCGGGATCACTTCAAGAGGAACGACAATGCCAGATCCACTAGGGGCTATCACGTGCGCGTCCTCCAGAAAGACATGCACAGCTGCACAGAATCCTCGGGCCCATGAAGAAACATTAGGGTCTCTGATAGTGGTCTTCCTATTATAAGTGGACCTTTTGCCCTTGACTTTCCCACCTGTTGTGGGAAGTTTTGCAGCATTGCATCTGGATATAGCTGCATCCTCATTTATTGTAATCCCCTTAGCCTTGTATTATTCTTTCAGCTGCTTTTAATCTAGTCATGTCTACAAAACCTCGAGGAGAAGTTTGGAAATATCCAAACAACTGCACAGAGAATTAGACACAGACAGACTCGCCAAAATAGTTGGCGGGTCACCGAATTGCTTCGGCGAACTGGGTTAGCCTACTGAAATTTACAGTGTAAGAAGGGTTCAGGTGTGTAGACAAAGGGCGATCAAGAAGACTTTCGGCTAGTCGCCGAGCTCCTTCGGCAGCCTCAGGCTTCTCGCCGAAAGTTATAGACTCCAACAACACATTTAGCATGAAATTAAAGACGAGATGTGGACACTAGGCGAACCGCCGAGTGGTTTGGTGATCTCGGCCCAGCTCGCCAAACGACCCAATGTGCCTACTTTCAACCCAACTTCTTGAACTTAACCCCACAACCCCCGAAAACAAAATCAACGGATGCTCCAGTGAAATTAAAGTTCGCCCCATGACACCAAAACATAACCCCATGAAATTTACTTCATTTTAAGCACAAGACTACGGGATTTCGATAATCAAAACATTATGGGCAAGATTATCAACTTAAATAAGGTATTCAAACATACTAATTCTATCAGAGAGGCCCAGCACACGACAATATGATAAGATCATTGCAAATGAGTACAATTTCGATAAAAGAAACTCGGGGTTTGGAAAACCAACCTCTGATGCCGATTAAATTGATATTGAAATGCTAGGCGGCAATGTAATCCAACTCCGAGCACAAATCAACGCTAAAAAAATACTCTAAAAATGGAAGAAATATAGGAACTAGAGTGTGGATGTGAGTTTGTGAAGATGAAAAGTGAGGGAAAGTGAATGAATTTGAAACTTTTAAACCTTCGGCCTGAAAAACCATCCAGTTCTCGTCCATTCAGCGACATTAGTCGTGCTCGCGAGCCACTCGGTGACACACTGAGTAGTCATTCACCTCACCGAACTTTACAAGACCTCCAGTTATTTTGGGGTCCAAACGACAATAATTTCCTGGGTTTTCCGAGTTTTACAGACTCCAATGTAGAATATTCTTTAGTCTGACGGCGGTTTGGGTCGGGGTCGCTGACCTCTTCGGCGATTCGCTGAATCGATCTGATGCTCGCCAATCTGCACGTTTCAAACACTTTCCACACTTCCACCTACACAATCAACACACCATTATTTATCAAAACAAAATAAAGACAATAAAGGGGTCTTGGGTTGCCTCCCAAGAAGCGCCTTAGTTAACGTCGCGGCACAACGCAAGTCCACCTTCAAACCTCATTATTGGGGTTAGCCATATTATCACTAGGCAAAACCCCCTGCTGTCTCGGGTTGAGACGAGATGATATATGACCCATTTGGGTCTCCAACTACTTGATCGACAGTGAATGGGAGGTAACGGTCTGGCTAAGGGTAGACATATCTTCTTTCATTTCTTTTAAAATCTTGTCTGACCCTTCAACTATGTTGAGGATACGAGAGAGCATATCCTCAAACCGACCACCTTCTGAATCTTTTGACTTTTGGCACTCGTGGGGAGGCACATACCTATCCTTCTCCCCATCCTTCCAATTAGGATTACGATCCCTCCACTCACGATCTTGATCTTTCCAACCTTCATCCCTAGCCCAACCTTGGTTACCACCCTGCCTCGGGTAGTTTGAATGATAGACACCGCTTTGGTTAGCCAAAAAATTTACCGTTACATTATACAAGGCTTCAAATAAAGGCTTATCTGAATTAGTACACCCGACACCCACGGCATTGACACTTCGAGCACCAGTTCCCATGACATTTTTAGACAAAATATCAAGTTGTGTCATGACCT
>NW_006238927.1:3938719-3947238 GCF_000226075.1 Solanum tuberosum | reverse complement strand
CTATCACATAAGGTTGCTGCATCAAACCTCCCGAAGAGAGTTGGTCAGCAACACCTTTATTTACCGAATGCAGGCTCCGATAAAAATACTGTAGCAACAAGTTATCAGGCAAGCCATGGGTTGGGCATTGAAGCACCAACTTTTTGAATCACAGTCAAGTTTAATGAATAGGCTCGCTTTCTAGATGCTTGAAGCTCTGAATGTTGTCCCGAAGAGTCATCATATTCGAGGGAGGGAAAAATCGCACTTGAAATGCAGTGACCAACTCCACCCACGAAGTGATTGATTCACGTGGCAATTCAACCATCCACTTGCACGCCTCACCCATCAAAGAGAACAGGAACAACCTCAACCGGACCAATTCTTGGGAGATATTCTTGAAGGAGAATGGTCCGCATACATCCACGAAGTTTCTAATGTGCTCATGGGGATCCTCATGAGTCAAACCACTGAAAAGCCCTTTTAGTTGCAAGAGTTGCAACATAGTACTCGTGATGTGGAACACCGCATTCCCTTCGGCCGGAGGTAAGAGAATGGCACCAATACTGCCCATAAGATGGGGGTCATTAGCATGAGGCTCGTTGACATCGTTGAGATTTCCGATGTCGTTTTGTTGGCCTACTTGATTGTCATTGCTGCCGTTTACGCTCATACTTCCTATTTTCAACACAAACAAGTAAAACAAAGTTAAAAGTTAAGTAAGTAGAACTATCACTAACAAGAGCAAAGTTTGACTTCACTAAAAATTCTCAATTAACACCACTCCCCGGCAGAGGCGCCATTTTAACTTAATGTATTCGGGCGCTTCATCCAATACTAAGCATCCATGGTCGTTCAATAGTAATATAATCCAACTAGTGAGCTGGGGTCGAGTCCCAAGGGAGTAGTTTGTAAGAGAGATTCAATAGAAAAGCTAAAATATGTTCAAGTTAATCATAGATATAGACATTTACGAAGAAAATCATGATAAATTAAAGGGTGACACAAGTGTCAATTATCGAAGGTGGTTTTGTAAGAAATTATCAACTAAAATGACAACTAAAATGAAAATACAAATATGGAGATGGGATTCTTTGGATTTGATAAGAATATGGGCTAAAATATACAACCGGGCAAATGATATTGATAGTAACTTGCTGCAAATTTGTAACTAGGCCAGACTTTATTGGGGGTAAATTTTCTCTCGAACAATTTACCTTGAATCAAATCAATTTCTCTCGAACACCGATAAGTGGAAATGAAGCACAACCTTCGCCTTAGTCCATTCACTCTCTCGAGTTGAATGTGTGGGAGAGGGTTTAGGATTCACTCTCTCGAGTTGAACCCACGACAACCCAGTAACCACAGACAATCGATTCAGTAGTTTTGGTTTTAAAATTTCTCTCTCGAGCAAGTCAAAAACACGAAGATAAAAATTGTTTTTGCAACTACAACCCCATTTAATTCAAACACAACTAGTAAACGAAATCACCTATAAACAGCGAATAAACAATCAATTAGCAATACCCAACAGTAAATTCAACCCATATTCACAAATTCACACCCTATGAATTGGGGTTTTAGCTAGACATAGTAAAGAGATAGAAATCGATATCAAAAAGTGTTTCCAATAAATGGGTACGATAAATATTGTCTTTACACATTTCAAGGATGAAGATTCTTCAATACCCACTTCCAATCGCTTAGAAAATGGAAATCTTCAACTCTTCAAAGCTAAGGAAAATAGTCTCCAAAAACTAAGTTCTAAAACTGAGTTTTGAAATGTAAAATTTGATAATAGACTAAAAATTCAAACAAGTATTTATAGTTGTCAAAAAGTGTGTTGCGAAGGATCATTCGGCACAGTTCGTTGGGATCGCCAATCCATTCAACTATTTGCCCTTTGGTCTGGTTCATCGCCTTTCTGCATTTTCCTTTAGCAACTTCAAGTTATGTAACATTGGGCGATGGAGTCCTGCATCGCGGAATTGTTCGGCGATTCGCCGACTGCTCCTTTCTATCCCCTATTTGATTCTCCTTCAGAGCTTAGCAAACTAGAACATTAGGCGAGACCATAGCCATGCGGCGACTCGCCTAATGGTTTAGGCGATCCTCAGGCCATCTTTTCTTCGTCTTTTGAGTTGCCTTGTTCCTTTTTGCCCAATAGTGTCCATGTTTTGTCTCTAACTCCAAATACCTGAAACTCAAGGATTTTTATTAGGTATTGAGACAAAATATGTATTTGAGAACACTAAATCTATCAAAATAAATCCCTAAAAGAGTCCAAATCGTGGACACATCAAACGTCTTGCCCACGCTGCCAGGACTTTCCTATAACTTGCCGAGATATAGAACACCTCAACTAACTGGATCCACTAAGCTATGCTTAAAAGCATTAAGGAATCATCTAAAAAGTATGATCCTTTCTACCCACATTGGCTACATGGTTTATGGAGACTTGAGTTATTATGAACTTGTCCCTATATTTGTGCTCAATACTACTCCCAAAATATACTCAGCTCATATGTTTAAAAACATAACTCTTTCTCTGTGGTTTGAGATTATTACTCAAAAACTAGCTCAAAAGCTCTCTTGGAAATCGGTGTTTTATCTAATGTTTAAATGTGAAAACATTTACTCATTGGGAATACTTAGTTCCCATATAATCTTTTAAAGAAAATGAACTTCGCTATTAATCTTACTCAACTCAATGCTCAAGTCTTAAAACAAGTTTAAAACATTTGTAAAAGACTTTTGAAAAGACTCTAAGAACTCGCTAAACTTGGCTCTTAACTTTCTGTGAATTTGAATTTATGGATTCAAGGTTATGATTCATGTTTATGGATGATTTCTAGATGTTTAGAAGTCATTTAGAGTATTTAGAATCAATAGGAAGTGTTAGTACATTTTAGAAGGACTCAGACGGGCTCAATAAAGAAAAACGGGTGGGGGTAGACGTCTCGGGCGCAGTACTGGCGCGGGGCGCTAGCCCCTAAAGTTTAGGACACATTGCTGGCACACTGCTAGTGCTCCGCCTCAGAGCTTCTGGCGCATTGGGGGCTCGTCTCCCCAGACCTTCTAGCGCATCAGGGACACTTCGCCCAGACCTCCCCAGGTAACCCCGAAGAATTTGTCAACTCATCTTCTAATCTAAATTTGACTAAATTCAACTTTTCCCCCTCAATTTCGCTTTAGATTCGATTACCCAATACATGTACCCAAGAATCTAACTCAAAAAAACTCTTAAAATCGATAAGATTACTACAAGAAACTCATCAATCCCATCCAAATTCAAGAATGAAGGCAATCTCAAGAACACAACTCAAGAACATCAAATCTTCAACTTTTTAGGAAGAAAATATGCTAAAATTAACATAATTGGCATGTAGGTGAACGATCTCAACTCTATTCGAAGTCACATACCTCTTAGAGATCAACCCTTGGCGAAATCTGCAACGAAACCTTCAAGAACTTGATGAAATCTTGCCCTTTTCTCCTCCTTTCTCCTCTTGAGTTCTTTCTCTAAAAACCCTAGCGTGAAAATTGAGTGTGTCAACTGAACCAATTCAGTTTAGACCCCTAATTAATTACTAAAAATGAAATAACTTAATTGGGTGAGGAAAAGACCAAAATACCCCTCTTAAATCTAGGTAACTTTCCTTAAATGGGTAGCCCAACTTCAAACGGGCATATGTCCCTCATCCGAGCTCAAATATTAGCAAACTTGGTGGTGTTGGAAAGAGGATTTTCATACCTTTCATTTGATATCTTATTTGCCACCTAACTCATCCTGTACTAAAAGTTATGGTCGTTTGAAGTTGACCCGAAACTCATACATAACATAACTTTGCAAAATTGCAGATTTTTATTCTTTCCAAAAATGGTTCTTTCTAATTCTAGCTCTTTCAAATAGCGGGGTGTCAAAATATCTCCCCCTTGGGAACATTTGTCCTCGAATGAGATCACTCTAAGTAGACTACGGGTGTAACATCTAACATTCAGCTCAAACACCCAATAAGCAAATCTAACACATTCAGTATATCAATTAAAGAATACTAAGAAGAGAATTATTACCTTGATCTAGAATTTCTCCGGGCTCAAAGAGATGTGGATATCTCTTCTTCATATCTTCCTCAGCCTCCCAAGTAGCTTCATTAACAAAGTAATTTCTCCACATAACCTTGACTGATGCTACTTCCTTGGTCCTCAACTTGCGAACTTGGCGATCTAGAATTTGAACAAGAATCTCCTCACAGGATAAGCTATCCTTAATACCAATATCTTCAGTAGGTATAATAAGTGAAGGATCACCTATACACTTCTTCAACATAGAAATGTCGAACACTGGATGAACTGCTGCTAACTCTTGCGGTAGCTCCAACCCATAAGCTGCATTACCAATCCTTTTGGATATTTTGTAAGAACCAATATACCGGGGACTAAGCTTCCCTTTCTTACCCAATCATATACTTCAAACTCATGGACAAAACTTTCAAGTATACCAAATCATCTACTTCAAACTCTAAATCCCTTCTCCTAACATCAGTGTAGGATTTCTTACGACTCTGCGCTGTTTTCAACCTCTCTTGAATAAATTTCACTTTCTCTATGGCTTGATGAACGAAGTCTGGTCCTATCAACCCAGCTTCACCAACCTCAAACCATCCAATAGGAGATCTGCATCTTCTCCCATAAAGAGCCTCATATGGAGCCATCTGGATGCTAGAGTGATAATTTTTATTGTAAGCAAACTCTATGAGAGGTAAGTGATCATCCCAATTACCTTTGAAATCAATCACAAAAGCCCTCAACATATCTTCCAAAGTCTAGATTGTGCGCTCTGCTTGACCATCAGTCTGAGGATGAAAAGCAATACTCAAGTTCACTTTCGAACCCAAACCTTACTGAAAAGACTTCCAGAATTATGCAGTTAATTGTGCACCTCTATCTGATATAATCAAAATTGGAATTCCATGAAGTCTAACTACCTCTTGAAGATACAACTTGGCATAATTCTTTGCTGATTTTGTCATTCGATCTACAATCACCCAAATAGAATCATGTTGCCTGCAAGACCGTGGCAAGCCAGTAATGAAATCCATATTGATCATCTCCCACTTCCATTCTAGAATCTCTATATTCTGAGCCACACCACCGGGCCTCTAGTGCTCTACCTTAACTTGTTGGCAATTCAGACACTTAGCAACGAACTCTGCAATACATTTCTTCATACTACTCCACCAATATACTTCTCTCAAGTCATGATATATCTTTGTGGAACCAGGATGGATAGAATATCTGGAGTAATGACCTTCTTTCATGATCCTCTCTTGGAGTTCATCCACCCTTGGTACACGCAATCTACCTTGATACCTCAATACACCATCTCCCCCTTGTTTGAAAGCCATTACTTTTTGGTTATGAACATTTGCCTTCAATTCAAGAAAAATAGGATCTTGGTCCTGTTTCTCTTTTACTTCAGACATTAATGATGATTCAGCCCCATTCATCACCACTACTACTCCTTCTTTGGAATCCATTAGTCGAACTCCTAATCATGCAAGTGTATGCACATCTTTTTCTAACTCTTTCTTGTCTTTCTCAATATGGGCGGTACTACCCATAGACAACCTACTCAAAGCATCAGCAACAATATTAGCCTTACTTGGGTGATTAAGAATACTCATGTCATAATCCTTGAGTAACTCCAACCACCTCCTCTATCTGAGATTTAGCTCTTTCTGACTAAATACATACTGAAGGCTCTTGTCATCGGTTAACACATCTACATAAACACCAGAAAGATAGTGACACCATATTTTCAAAGCAAATACTACGGCAGCCAACTCTAGATCATGGGTTGGGTAATTCTTCTCGTGAACTTTCAGTTGTCTAGAGGTATAAGATATAACTTTACCATTCGGCATTAACACACAACCTAATCCAACTCTGGACACATCAGAATATACCACAAATCCTTGCGTACCTTCTGGTAAGGTCAATACTAGGGCAGTAGTCAACCATTTTTTCAATTCCTGAAAGTTCTTCTCACAAGCTTTAGACCATTGAAACTTAACTGTTTTCTGAGTCAACTTAGTCAAAGGAGATGAAATAGATGAGAACCCCTCGACAAACCTTCTATAATAGCTAGCCAATCCAACGAAACTGCTAAAATCTGTTGGAGATATGAGTCTAGGACATTTCTACACTGCCTCTATTTTCTGAGTATCAACTCTAATTCCATCACCGGAAACAATGTGGCCTAAGAATGCCACACACTCAAGCCAAAAATCACACTTAGAGAATTTAGCGTACAACTCTTTGTCCTTGAGAGTTTGGAGAACTATTATGATATGGATAGCATGATTTTCCTCATTCCTCGAATAATTAGAATGTCATCAATGAATACAATAACAAACATATCTAAATAAGGCTTGAATACTTTATTCACAAGGTCCATGAGCGCTGCAGGAGCATTAGTCAAACCAAACGACATGACCAGAAACTCATAATTACCGTAACGGGTCCTGAATGTTGTCTTAGGAATATCACTTTCTCTTACCCTCTACTGATGATAGCCAGATCTGAGGTCTATCTTAGAAAAGTAAGTGGCACATTGAAGTTGATCGAAGAGATCATCAATTCTAAAAAGAGGATACCTATTCTTGATAGTAACCTTGTTGAACTGACGGTAATCTACACACATTCTAAGAGAACCATCCTTATTCCTTAGAAATAAGATCGAAGCGCCCCAACGTGAGATAATTGGTCATATAAAACCCTTCTCAAGGAGATTTTTCAACTGCTCTTTCAACTCTGATGGTGCCATTCTATATGACGGAATAGAGATAGGACGAGTATCGGGAAGAATGTCTATATCGAAGTCTATTTTTCTCTCAGGAGGGACTCCGGTAAGATCATCTGGGAAGACTTCCGAAAATTCTAACAATTGGAACTAACTGAATAGGTGGTGTCTCAACCCTAGAGTCATTAACTCGAACTAAGTGTTAGATGCACCCCTTGGAAACTAACGTTATCGCCTTAAGATACAAAATAAAACAACCCTTAGGTACTGCTGAACTACTCTTCCACTCTATAACTGGCTCATTAGGAAATTGAAACTTAACAACTCAAGTTCTACGATCAACAGAGGAATAACAGGCATCAAGCCAATCCATACCTTGAATGACATCAAAATCTACCATATCCAACTTAACTAATTCAGCCATGGTGCTCTTGTGATTGACGGAAATGGTACAATCATGATAAACTCTCTCAACTAGAATAGACTCACCAACAAGTGTAGAAACACTTAAGGGCTCAAGAAGTTGCTCAGGAAGGACATCAAAAATTCATCGCAACATAAAGGAGTCACAAAAGATAGACTCGCTCTTGGATCTAGAAAAGCATAAACATCAAAATTAAAGACTTTGATCATACTAGTGATAACATCTGGAGAATTCTTTTGATCTTGGCAATTGGTAATAGCATATAGGCGGTTTACCCCTCTGCCGGTCCCTGAAGTAGCTCCTCTAGATGCGGCTCTGTCTAGTGGAGTAATTGAAGAAGATTGGGCTCTATTTCCCCTATTTCCACCGCCCTGACTGTGCTTAGGACACTCTTTCATGAAGTGACCCTCTTGACCACACTTGAAACAACTAGTAGAGCTATTACGACACGTTCATGGGTGGTTCCTACCACACTTAGCAGATGTAGGAGTCAAATTTCCTCCTTGTGCCACACTACCTTGGGACTGAGCAGGTTTAGATCTGCAATTTTGCGTACTCTGATTATTGAACTCACATTTTTTCCTTGGTGCAGGTGCACTAGAACATGATGGAGCAGGTCCCTTTTGCTTATATTGGAAAGATGATTGGTTTGCATTACTCTTCTGCTGCTCGGACTCATTCCTTGTCTTAGCTTTCTTGCTCCTAATCTCTTTTCTATTGATATACTGTAAGTTTACGGTATTTCTAATACATTTCACTTACGAGTTGTGTGTGTCTAGGGCCTTTTTGTATTAGTTTTTATGTATTTTTATCATGTTTTGCAGGAAAGGTGTTCAGGCGCGGAAGTTTGGAGACAGCTGAAGGAATTGCAAAAAAAGGGCATCCACGGAGTTGATCTACGGACCGTAGGTCCATCCACGGTCCGTAGGTTATGACCGTAGATCAGCAGGCATGGTATTGAGGACAAATCAGGGAAATCTGACCAAGTGTGGAACCACGGTGCCCATTGACGGTCCGTAGACTGATCTACGGACCGTACTGTTGATCCGTAGAGTGTTACTGCGAGGGTTCCAGTACCTGATTTTTGAAGATTCTAAGTGTGGAGCTACGGAGGGGATTGACGGACCGTAGATCGATCTACGGTCCGTACTGTTGGTCCGTCGTTTGCTTCAGAGAAGCTGATTTTTGGAAGCTGAAATATTTTCTAAGTCCTGACCAACGGAAGGGACTTACGGACCGTAGATCCATCGACGGTCCGTAAGTCAGTCTCGTGGATTGAAGACGCGTACCTGAACAAAACTTTCCTTAATT
>NW_006238927.1:3938557-3938623 GCF_000226075.1 Solanum tuberosum | reverse complement strand
TGTTTTCTATAAATAGGGCTTGTAAACCTCGTTTTTGGGGGTTAGACATTATTATTTTTTTTTTAC
>NW_006238927.1:3937424-3937536 GCF_000226075.1 Solanum tuberosum | reverse complement strand
GAATGAACAATCAAGGACTTCCAGTTAATCCTATTGGAGGAAATCTAGATGAAGCAGTTCAGTTTCAACAACCATGAGTAGTTGGTGGGGAAAACCGGGGTCTAGCTGAAAA
>NW_006238927.1:3936435-3937324 GCF_000226075.1 Solanum tuberosum | reverse complement strand
CCATTATCCCAGATCACGCCGACGCTGTCCCATGCTCTTCTTCTTAGGCAGCTAGTGTTGCTCCTAGTTCTTCCAGGTCCACACCACAGTTAGGAGCGGCGGTTGTCCCGACGGCCAGAATACAGAAGTTAGAGGCGCAGATGGCCACACTGCTGCATCACATCCAGCCATGGATGCAGAAGTCGATAGCTGAGTCCCAGGCGAGGATGGAGCGCAGGATGGAGGCGATGATGGACTGGAAGGTCCAAGCTGTTAGTAAGAGGCTTGACACCTTCGAGTTGAGAGTTCTTGAGCGATCAGCCCCAGCTACAGATCTATCTACATTACAGGCTGATTTAGCCAGCCTCCGGACTGACGTTGATGCTATCATTGCTGCACCTTCAGTTGAGACTCAGGCTGCCCCTACTACACTGGCTGATGATACAGTGCTAGAGGCTCTATTCAGTGGGACCGCCGAGGAGGGGCCTGCACCGACACATGCCAAGGGCAAGCGGCACCGCTCTCATCGCACAGAGAAAGAGAAAGCCCACAAAAGACAGTGTCGGCAGGAGAAGGAGGCTAGAAGGGCTTCGATTGCAGACGAAGAATTGCGCAAAAGGAGGGTGCGTGAGAGAGTTGTCGGTGCATCGAGCTCTGCCCCAGTTGCAGAGGTTCAGCCTATGTTGAGGGACTTGGTGAGCACCACTTATGGTGCGGAGCAGTTGATAGAGAGCACTACTGAGGGTGCTAGGATTGCTGAGGCGGGCACTACTGAGGGTGCCCCTACTGATGTTCCAGCGGGCTCTGGGAAACCGGACCTCCCTGCGTGTTGATGACTCGCCGGCGCTTTGTGCCACAGGTTTGCTTCACCCATATCCATTTTCGTTTCTGTTTTTGTATGCATTGGGGA
>NW_006238927.1:3934767-3934956 GCF_000226075.1 Solanum tuberosum | reverse complement strand
AGAGTCTAAGCAGTGAAAATAAGGGCAAGCTTATGGCATTGAGCACTAACTGTTTTGTTTTAAATTACTTATGAGTGTTAGTGTTGAATAAATCCTTGTACCATGAATGAAATTAATTTTTTGTGCAAAATAAAGAGGATTTCGTTTGAAGTAAGGGCACTAGTTACATTATCGGAAAGTTGGTACCTG
>NW_006238927.1:3879319-3933871 GCF_000226075.1 Solanum tuberosum | reverse complement strand
TACGTAAGTTCATAATTCTTTCATCTAAAACAATGAATTGTGTTCATATGATTATGGGTAACTAAACTCCACAACTAGGGTTGTGGGAACCATTATCGATTAAGAAAGTATGAATAGTAAATAAGCAATTCTTGACTAGTATTTCCATGCATTGATAATTCTTTCGTTTAGAAGTCTTTTTAACGGTGGCCAACGTTAGAACTCGCCTTGTTACTACTTGCCGGACCAAGGAGGTAATTAACAAGAAAAGAATTATCAACATAGATTTAGTGTGATACTATCTAATAGGCTAGTGTCGATTGGTGCGAAGTAATAACTAAGCCCAACATCGATTATGATGTCTAATATGAGGTAAAGGTAAGGGTTAGTAAATTAGACACACATAGCCGGACCAAGGTGCAGGGTGAAATTCTCTAGATGCTGGACCGAGGATTTAGAGATACCTAACTTATCACTTTGCATGTAATACACTAGAAAATGATTGCTATGACTAGGATTGCTGCGTTATAAGATTGTGGGGAACACACATACCCTAGTTACTTCTCTTATCTTGATAACAACCAAAGTTGAGTTTGATTATGGATTACTTATTAAGTTCTTACTATTTGTTTTACACAAACACAGCCCCCCTTTTATTACCTGTTTCTGGAAATAATTTGACTAATTGAATATAATTGTTGGTTAAAGTAAAGTCTAAACCATTTTCCTCGTGGGATCGATCCCAACCTACAAGTTGGGTTCTTTACTTGATAACGATCTCTTATACTTCTGTAAGGAGGTGTAATTTGAGCGTATCATCTATCCCTTAGCTTGTCCTCCTCAACCTTCTACACGTGGATCATCAACCTTGCTATGTCCATATCTCATATCAGCATATTGCCTTGCCCTCCTTACTTGACAGACGAGACAACCCAACGACAAACAGACGCATCCTGCTTCTCATGTCAGTAACCATCTTCGGAGCATGGCGGGAAAGTTGGGTGAACTTAAGATTGTACTCATGAACATTCATAGATTCCTGCTTGATGGTGAGAAATTCTCATACCTTTGCTTCTCTTAGTTCACGGGGAAAGAAACACCCCATGAAAGCACTCTCGAACACAACTCAGCTAAAAATTGGTGCACCCTCAGCTCTACCTTTCTTCCACTAGTCAAACCAAATCATAGCAACACTCTTCAGTTGATAGGCAGTTAGTTCCACTCGCTCAACATCGGCAACATGAACCTCAAACACTTTCTATAGTTCCTCTACAAAGTTTTTCGGATCCTCAATAACACTTGAACCAGTGAAGCTTGGAGGATTCATCCTTAAGAGATCGCGGATCCTTGAAGTATTAGCCACTTTCTTTGAATTTTCTCTTTGTCCAACTTGATTGGTTATAGCTTGACTCAACATTCGGATAGCTTCCCGGAACTTAGCATTGGTGACTTCTCCTTAGGGTCGCACTTCAGGTCCATTAGGTACCCCTTGACCCTGTGGTTCAACATTCCTCCTAGAGGGACGACCTCTGACATCTCTTCGTGGAGGCATGATCTGAAAGATATGCGCAAGCACGAATTAGAAGAAATTGTTTAGAGATAAACTCTATCGCATTAAATGAATATGAAAGAGTGAGATAGATCCTAAATGTTACAGCCTCCTAATTATGGATGTGCACTCTTCACACCGATAACTAGGACCCTAAGACATGGCTTCATAGACACCCTACAACTCTTGAAACCTGGCTCTGATACTAAGTTTGTCACACCACGAGCCTACACCCTAGGCGGGACTGGCACTCGAGAACCATTGTTGGCTCCAAGGGAACCCTTGGCATGGCTAGACTCTTAGCGGAAGACTTTAAGCATTAATAAAAGAAATCAAATGCAACTTTACTCAAGTATCTCAAAATAACTTAGAATGTCGTAGAGATAAACATTCAACTAGCCAAAGTGGCAACTCAAGTCTTATAACAAAACAATTGAAATGCAAAGACTAAAGAATTATAGCTATCTGTCTATGAAGCCTCTAATACTATGAGAGATATCAGGACAAGACCCCCGATTATCCTAACAACTGAAATACTAAACAATATAGAAAGGGGTCCTCTAGAAAGCAATGAGGCTCACCAAATGACTCTGAAATGCTCAACTGGATCAACGAAGCACTGGATGCTGATCCTGGTTACCTGTATCTGCATCATACAATGATGTAGGCCAAATGGCATCAGTATATTGAATGTACGAGCATGCGAGGGGAATTCTAAACAAAACGTAAGCTTGACTGGAATCTGAAAGAAATACTAGTCTCAGTTTTACTCAACTCATGGATACTCAACTCAATGCAGAAATAAAACAACAATAAAGATACAGATTATAATAATCATTTAAAAAAGTAGATAACATCTCAAACTATTGAAATTTACAATAATATCTCAGTTGTATATAAGAATACAAAAATAAACTCTATTTGGGATATTCTCTAACCGACAACCATCACTATGATCTATGTGATGATACCTCGTCTCGCCCACACTGCCAGACTTGTTCTATAACTTGCTGGGATATAGAACGCTTCAACTAAGTGGGTCAACTAAGCTATGCTTAAAATCATTAATGAATCATCTAAAAAGTATGATCATTTCTACCCACGTTGGCTACATGGTTTATGGAGACTTGAGTTATTATGAACTCGTCCCCATATCGGTGCTCAATACTACTCCCAAAATATACTCAGCTCATATGTTTAAAAACATAACTCTTTCTCTGTGGTTTGAAATTATTACCCAAAAACTAGCTCAAAAGCTCTTTTCGAAATCAGTGTTTTATCTCTTGTTTAAATGTGAAAAACATTTACTCTTTGGGATTACATATTTCCCATATAATATTTTAAAGAAAATGAACTTCGCTCTTACTCTTACTCAACTCAATGCTCAAGTCTTAAAACAAGTTTAAAACATTTGTAAAAGACTTTGAAAGGACTCTAAGAACTCTTAGCTTTCCTTGAATTTGAATTTATGGATTCAAGGTTATGATTCATGTTTATGGATGATTTATAGATGATTATAAATCATTTAGAGTAGTTAGAATCAAAAGTAAGTGTTAGTACACTTTACAAGGACTTAGACGGGATAAACGATGAAAAATGGGTGGGGGCAGACGTCCTGAGAGCACAGTTGGCGCGGGGTGCCAACCCCTAAATTTCAGAGACCCATTTCTAGCACAATGCCTGTACGCCGCTCCAAACCTTTTGGCGCGTCGGGGGCATGTCGCCCCAGACTTCCCCCAGGTAGCTTCGACGAATATTTCAACTCATTTTTTTTATCTTAATTTGACAATTCGATTTTTTTTCTCAATTTCTCTTTAGATTCGGTTATCCAATACATGTAGCCAAGAATCTAACTCAAAATAACTCTTAAAATCGATAAGATTACCTCAAGAAACTCATCAATCCCATTCAAGTTCAAGAATGAAGGTAATTTCAAGAACACAACTCAAGAACATCAAATCTTCAACTTTTTAAGACGAAAATAAGCTAAAATTAACATGATTGGCGCGTGGGTGAACGAACCAAACACTATGTGAACTCACATACCTCTTAGAGATTAACCCTTGGCGAAATCCGCAACGAAACCTTCAAGAACTTGACAAAATCTTTCCCTTTTTCTCCTCCTTTCTCCTCTTGAGTTCTTTCTCTAAAAGCCCTAGTGTGAAACTTGAGTGCGTAAACTGAACCAATTAAGTTTTGACCCCTAATTAATTACTAAAACCGAAATAACTTAATTATGTGATGAAAATCAAAGTACCCCTCTTAAATCCGGGTAACTTTCCTTAAATGGACAGCCCAACTTCAAATGGGCATATCTCTCTCATACGAGCTCAAAATTAGCAAAATTGATGGCGTTGGAAAGAGGATTTCCAGACCTTTTATTTGATATCTTATTTGCCACCTAAATCATCGTATACTAAAAGTTATGGTTGTTTGAAGTTGACCCAAAACTCATACTTAACATAACTTTGCCAAATTTCAGATTTTTATTCTTTCCAAAAATGGTTCTTTCTAATTCTAGCTCTTTCAAATAGCGGGGTGTTACATGCGCCTTGAATAGGTATTGAAGTTTAAGAGATTGAAAAAACATGTGAAGAAAATAGGACCTGTAAAAGAGATGTTATTTTCTTCTGAAGGGATGATCGCACTCGATCAGTTAAAAGAGTTTATCGAAGGGACATCAAATATATGTACAAAGTCTCCACTAAGCCTTCCCTTATGTATGCCAAGTAATACATTGCAAGGATTGATATTTTCAAGTTAGTTGCTGGTTATTGGGTCCTAGAATAGTCTAGGAATAACATAGTTTAGGTATTAAATAGATAGGAGAAGTCTCAAGCAAGCTTGAAAATAACTGCCGAACACGTTCTACAGGTTCACTTAATGGTTTGTAGAAACTTCTATGGATCATATTATTGACTTGTAGAACCAAGTATTGGAGACCAACATTCAGAATAATTTCCACAGAATTCTTCCACGGACCGTCATTGTCACGACCCAACCCACCGGACCGTGAGGGCACCTAATCTAACACCTAAGTAGGAGAACCCTTGATTCCCAATAATTAAAACATGCGGAAGATTAAGGAAACTGGCAAGTAAAAGAAAGTTCATAGGATGCTTTTAATAAATCAAGAGTTTAAAACGACTTAAGTTAAGACTTGAAAAATAACTTACTCCCCAGGGATCTAGTCTAAGCAGGTACAAGAGCTACTAAGAGTACAGGACTCAATGACATGTAAATGACACAGCTCCCACCACATGGAAGAAAAGTAGAAGTTGTTGGAGATTGTCTTCATCTTCACCTATGAAACGTCTCTGAACCTGCATCCAGACTAAGCCCAAAAAGGCATAGCAAGAGTAGTATCAGTACAACCACACGTACTGGTAGGCATCATCAGTCAACCCAAATACCCACCACATAATATAAAGAAATCAACTGGCGATACATGCAATATGACTAATCGTTCCTCTACCTTTATATTCCGAACCGCCTTACAGGCTCTAACCATACTCGCTTCGTTCTTGGTCATACCTAGTCATTCTATCCCTTTAAAAGACATTCCAGAATTAACTAATACCAACCCGGTAACATCCACGAAAAACCTACACTTTATTCCCATCTCCGCTCAACTTATAACCCCGTATCATGCCCATCAAGGATTACTACCCCATTCCGGGTAAAAGTAACTATAGACACTATCACTAACTACCACCCCAAACTTCAACAATAATACCCGTGACCACATTCTAGCTAACAATGATAGCACCGGGACCCTTAATCCTTCCCTTAACCATGCTACAACCCGATTTAGGACTCTACCATTCACAATTCACTACACAACCAAATGTCTCCAATTAACTTACAACATCGCAATGAACACCTATATGAACATAATGAGCAACCCACTAAACTCTTCATGAAACATGCCCAGTTCCACAATATCAATAATACACGCAATTACACATATAATACAAGTCAATGGTCCTCTCATGGAATCCAAACCCAAACTGTTAGTGTACTGGTTCGGGGTACCCAAACCAAATTTTATGTCGGAACGTGGCAACCGATCCCATGTTTATGTCAGAACGTGGAAACTGATCCCAGTTAGTCTGTCAGAATGCAACACATGATCCATTCAACAAGTCATAATCACAATCACAAGTATATTGTCAAAATCATACAATCAAGTTATGATTCATGGCACTCATCATTCATCTATCCTCATTTACAATCAGTGTGATCAATGATGCAACATTCTCATACATACATGTATAATAATGAAGCAAGAACAAACATACATCACACAACATAAAATCACAACCATCACCTACACCCTATCCCACGAACTAGGGCTTCTACTACGGTATACGTCTAATGTAACACTTAAGGATATACTCATAATCAACCCTTGTTCGGTGCACAAAAAGGCCTAAGAATGAACTCTACCATCAATTTCAATACACTACGTAGTGAATAATAGATTTCCTACTACTCAATTAAATAAATCTAGCCTACCTGGGTGCCAAGCATTCGCAGAGGGATTATAGATGAATTTCTGGTTTCCAGATGATGGGATGGTGGATTTAACTGGAAATATGCAAGCTATCGACTTTCTCATACTAGAGATCTCTTCCTCATTCTAACCCAAGCCTAGAGCAGCTTTTGGAGGGTTTCTGGGGTGATTTATGTCTAATTTAGGTGTTTTTGGAAGAAGGAGAAAATAAGACTTTACGTTATTTATATTTTGTCTCGCTTAACCAGCTCTAGCGGCTACTTACCCCATTGTGGCGCTACCTCCCTAGCGGCATCTGGCCCTCCCTGGCGGGGTAGTGGCCCCATTATTTTCTGAAGTTTTCGCTTCTCCTAAATAACGACTGTTCGGGTCGTTACAATAGATACCAATTTACCCCTCGTTCGTCCCCGAACGACTAGCAAAGGGATAAACATGCACCCTCTTTCGAAGTAATTCTAAACTAACTGATTGGTCCATTACGAAGTCGTGATGAATGGTACCCTTTCAAATTGAACATTAAAGATGTTGTACTTAAAGGATCGATTAAAAATTAAAGGCAATAGACGAAGAAACGAACACGTCCTACCTACAAAGCCTAACCCCACCAGGGCGGCTGCCATTCCGCTGAGGCGGGGCTGCTGTGGCGAAGGATCTCCCGCTGAGGTGGGAGATCGAAGGGAGTAAAGGGGGAAAAGAAGATCATTTCTTCATTTCTTCATTTCTCCCTAAACTCACCCCTAAACTTCCAAAAGCACTCTCAATCACTTGGTTCCGAACGTCAAAATCAAGGTAAATTTCTTGCTTCTCACGCTCATTACTCTAATGCTTACTTTTAACTACGCTTGCATGATATTAAACGATTGATTAGAAAAGGTTTTTGGGGTAGTTTTAGAAAATGAAAATAGGTTGCTTGATTGATAGAAAAATGTAACGTGGACACTTCCCTTACATCCCCAACGTCACCACAACGTCTTGGGCATAAGGATTTCGTAAAAATACGATCGATTCGGTACCAAACGGGTGGGTGAAGTTGAATAGTTTCTTCATGTAAAACTCAAATATGGGCACTATTTAGGGGTTATTCTATTATTATAATTGCATATTTAAGTTCTAGGGTACTTGGTATACTCTGATCTACTGAAATTCTGTGAGAAACGGGATTTTGGGACGAAGGGCGCCATGATCGCGCCTGGTGTTTGTCCCAGATGAAGACTGCTCTGGCAGCCTTCATTCCGCTATAGCGGCCTCCTTCATCCTGCTCTGGCGGGATTTGGGCCGCTGTGGTGGGACTCCGTGGAGCAGTAGCCCCTTGCCACTTAGGGCAGAAATTTTGCTCTTCCTTTTTTAGCCCAAAATAGCCTAATCCTTTCGTGTTCTAATATATAAATTTCATAACTTGCAGGCTTATCTAGATGGCGGGTCTTAACGATTAAAATCTGTCTTTTGTCTGGTTTCCCGATGCTGCGAGTTAGGAAAGGCACCACGACAACTAGAAAACCAAGTTCTGCTGCGAGCGGGGCTTCTACTTGCTTAAGCTAGAGAAGAAGGCTCATTTCTTCTATGCTCATCTCATGGAGTTTGGCTGGGATCCCTTTACCGAGGCTCCCTCATACGCACGTTCCACTTGGGAAAGGGAGTTATATGTTATCCTCCCTACTGTTCGCTTCACTGGGATGACCCACCCTTGCCCCATCATCCGCATCTGGGGAGTTGACACCCCCCTGAACGCCACGGCCATCAAGGAGGCACTAGAGGTGCCCGAGGTCTCAAATATAGAGTACGAGGCCAAGCTGAGAGAGATGGCTCTGGGCTGGTTGAGGGACACCCTGGTCGAGCCTGCGCGTCGGGACCATGTCTACTGGGCTACCGCAGAGGGCATCACTAGCAAGGACTGGTCACCGGGTGCTAAGAGGTGGCTACACTTGGTTACTAGGAGGATCCACCCATCGGGTAATCACACCGACATGACATTTCCTCTAGCCTTGGTGGTGGCGTGAGCTATACAGGGTATCGAGCTAAATGTGGGGGCATAAATTAACTCCGAATAGAAGATGTTTTATCGGGGCAACAAGAAGGCCTTTTTCCAACCGGGACTGGTGACTGCGTTGCGCAAGCGGGCGGGACTTCCACTCCTAGACACTAACGAGGTACTCCCCATGGACCCTCTTTTCACCCTCTTTTGATTAGGCAGGGTTCTACGGATAGAGCCAGCAGCAGTCAGGCGGCTGCGGAGGTGGATGACGAGGGAGGAGACGACGATACGGGTGACGACACTCTTCCTACCCAGTCCCAGCCCCCATTTTTAGGTGCACAGGTGGAGGAGGAGTTGGCAACCATCCTAAGGAAACTTGGAGGCTTCCACGCTATTGCCTCGACACCGGCTCCACCGTCGAGTTCAAGATGCTCCGCCGCCAGCTGCGATGGGAGAGAAAGAAGAATTTGACTAGGGATCGCCTTCTGGGCCGAATGTGGAAGACTCTGAAGGTTATCTTCTCCTGCGTCGCCCCCTAGTAGGAGCTCCCCGTACTTAAGCCAGAAGACTGCCGGGAGTTTCCCTAGTTGAATGAGGCTTGGGCCGGTGAGACTGCCCCTGAGCACATCGGGTCCAAGAGCGACACTTCCCATTCCCATGGATCCTGATTTGGTTTTCTCTCCCATTTTTGGGCTAGTAATTTAGAACAAAACTTTGTTTTGTCTTTTCGTCATCCTTAATATTTTTGTAAGCACATGGATGTTGTTTTCTAGCTATTTTTCCCCCCTTTAGTATTAAATGCTAAGGTTTATAACTTACTGTTCTATTGCTGAATATTGACTAAGTTGAAGGGATTAGTTCGGCTACAGTTCGAGGTCTATACATGTGACTAGGGAAAACAGGGAAAGCAGGGTTGAGATTCTGTTTCGCCCTGTCCCGCTCTGGCCGGAGAATTCTTTCCCTGGCGGCACCGCCCTGGCGAGAATGATCCCGCTTCAGCGGCTCAGACGGGACCAGAATCCCCGCCAACACTTTTTCTGGGGTCCTCCTCTTTTCTAGCTTTCCCCTGGATTTCCTAGATACAACTAGGCATTTAGGATAATCATCGCCTACCCCGAGTCAACCCAATGGTGCACACCCCACAATCCTTCACATTACTTCTACATCACAACACACTCGTCCCCAGGATACACCCAGACATTCACATGATTATTAGTTGGTGACAGCGCACGTCCAGATTCCGTTTATGAATCACCTCGTATATTATCTAGACCCTCACACCGAACTTAGTCATGACTTTCTTTTCACCACAAGTTTCACAACACTCAAGCAATTACAAATTGCATAATTTCAACAATTCGGCCAGCATATTGTATAGATGAAAGTTCAGACACGCATTTAGTGTGCACATAATCATATCATCATGTCCAAGCAAAGAATAACTTTCACATTTATAGTTAATTTAGACAACAAGAAGCACACATTCACAGTTTTCAAGTTACCACTCACAGAAAAGTCCAAATTCTTAATTAGTTCGTTTCATAGATGACCATTACTGATCACACATGCGTTTACGCCACCCCTAGAGCCAGATACCAATTGGAACCTTCTCACTTCCAATTTACATTGCTCGTGTTCCTTCAGCCGTAACCGCGACGTTTAGTTCACTTCATTGAAATACCAATTGGAATTGGGAGATACCAATTGGAATTGGCTCATACCACAAGCGACACTCACACGAAAGGAGAGAAAAGAGGGGACAACTTCCTAAAATGCCTCTTAGTCTCCTAAAGATTAGATGTGGACGTCAACACACCAATTCTCAAGAGTCTAGTCCATATTTTTCTCTTGTACTGGGAGATCGGTAACCTGCACTCTATACCAATTAATCACGACCCGACCCACCAGGCCGTGCGGGCACGTACTGTAACACCTAAGTAGGAGAACCCTCAATTAACAATAATTAAAAAATGCGGAAGATTAAGGAAATTGGCAAGTAAAAGAAAGTTCATATAATGCTTTTAATAAATCAAGAGTTTAAAACGACTCAAGTTAAGACTTGAAAAGTAACTAACGCCCCAGGGATCTAGTCTAAGCAAGTACAAGAGCTACTAAGAGTACAGGACACAACGATATGCATATGACACAGCTCCCACCACATGGAAGAAAAGTAAAAATTGTTGGAGATTGTCTTCGTCTTCACCTATGAAACATCACCGAACCTGCATCCAGACTATGCCCAAAAAGGCATAGCAAGAGTAGTATATGTACAACCACACGTACTGGTAGGCATCATCAGTCAACCCAAATACCCACCACATAATATAAAGAAATCAACTGGCGATATATGCAATATGACTAATCGTTCCTCTACCTTTATATTCTGAACCGCCTTACAGGCTCTAACCATACTCGCTTCGTTCTTGGTCATACCTAGTCATTTTATCCCTTTAAAAGACATTCCGGAATTAACTAATACCAACCCGGTAACATCCACGACAAACCTACACTTTATTCCCATCTCCGCTCAACTTATAACCCCGTATCATGCCCATCAAGGATTACTACCCCATTCCGGGTAAAAGTAACTATAGACACTATCACTAACTACCACCCCAAACTTCAACAATAATACCCGTGACCACATTCTAGCTAACAATGATAGCACCGGGACCCTTAATCCTTCCCTTAACCATGCTACAACCCGATTTAGGACTCTACCATTCACAATTCACTACACAACCAAATGTCTCCAATTAACTTACAACATCGCAATGAACACCTATATGAACATAATGAGCAACCCACTAAACTCTTCATGAAACATGCCCAGTTCCACAATATCAATAATACACGCAATTACACATATAATACAAGTCAATGGTCCTCTCATGGAACCCAAACCCAAACTATTAGTGTAATGGTTTGTGGTACCCGATCCAATGTTTATGCATGAACGTGGGAACCGATCCCATGTATATGCCGGAACGTGACAACCGATCCCATATTTATGTCGAAACGTGGTAACCGATCCCAGTTAGTGTGTCGGAACACAACACCCGATCCATTCAATAAGCCACACTCACAATCACAAGTATATTCTCAAAATCATACAATCAAGTCATGATTCATGACATTTATCATTTATCTATCCTCATTTATAATCAGTGTGATCAATAATGCAACATTAGCATACATACATGTATTATAATGAAGCAAGAACAAACATACATCACACAACATGAAATCACAATCATCACAAGTCTGTTTTCATGGTAACTCCTATGTTCTACAACTTCAAACAGTGTGCTCATAACTCATAAGTCATACTAGGATTCAATGAGAAGACAGAGAGAGCTCATGGATCGAACAAAACATATTTCTCTACAAGTTACAGGTTTAAGAATACAAACACTCAAGCATTTAAGTTCAAGAATAAGCTCTAAAGCTCTTGGTAGTACAAGTCAAGATCTAGTTCATCAATATTCAAGGTCAAGCCCAAAGGCCCTTGAGTCCAAGAACATATTCAATATTCACGATCAAGCTTACAAGCCCTTAAATTTATATTAAAAACACTAATTGGAGGATTCATACGGATTGCAGAGCTTATATTTAAATCAAATAAATACGATGTTGTGATATATTTTTGTCTTGATTATTATTCTCTCAAAACAAATTTTACTGTCTACAAATTCTGCCAGGCTTAATGAGAGAATCTATACCTCTCATATCAACTATAAAAAAAATTATAGAACATCAAAATGGCTTCCAAGAATATCAACCCCTTATAAACTTCCTCTAAAGCTTCTAAGCCTGTTGACTCTATGTTCTCTGCTAAAGCAAAGGAGTCCTTAGCTTTACCTTTGGAAGTTTCAGAGTTTTTACTAGGAGTAAGACCACTATGTTGGGACAACAAACACTTCAAGTTTCGTCCACATCAATATCCTATTTTGGGTCGTCAACCCAAAAGGAGAAGGGGTCCGCTAGAAATCAATCATAAGAAAGAAGTATTGTTGCTCAAAAGATCTAGAAGACTCTAGCTCCACCTAAGTTCTCCAATTCCAAGAAGTCTTCTTTAAATAAGAACACTATAATTCAGCCAATGAATCCTCTATACATGCATCCCATGATATGTACCCTTTTAATATTGACTTGCAAGATAATCTATGCTACTCCCCGATGTCCCAAATGATCAAGCAAGCAATTGTAACTGATGATTCATCCATACAGGAACAACTTGCAAACCTGACAAAGATAGTTGAATGATTGACAAAGAATATACAAAACCTAGAGTCTTGGATTAATAATTTGATGGATAGGATGAATGGATTATTATATGAAGAGTCCATCCATGCGCCTTGAATAGGTATTGAAGTTTAAGAGATTGAAAAACATGTGAAGCAAACAGGACCTGTCAAAGAGATGTTATTTTCTTCTGAAGGGATGATCTCACTCGATCATTTGAAGGAATTCATTGAAGGGATAACAAATTTATGTACAAAGTTTCTACCAAATCTTCCCTTATGTATGCCAAGTAATACATTGCAAGGATTGATATTTTCAAGTGACTTACCAGTTATTGGATCCTAGAATAGTCTAGGAATGACATAGTTTAGGTATTAAATAGATAGGAAAAGTCTCAAGCAAGCTTGAAAATAAATGTCGAACACGTTCTACGAGTTCACTCAATGGCTTGTGGAAACATCTATGGATCATATTATTGACTCATAAAACCAAGTATTAGAGACCAACTTACAGAACAATTTCCACTAAATGCTTCCATAGACCGTCATACTTTCTACGGATCTTAGACTAAACCCATAGAACCAATGTCCCAAATATACCTTAAGTCAAAACACTTTCCACGATTACCTTCTATGGACTGCAATATTTTTTACAACCCGTATTCTTTTTCTGTAGGATGAGGTACCAAAACTAGTAGGTCCAACTAACTTCTACGAAACCATCACTATGACCCGTAATATATTCTACAACCCGTAGGTTTAAATTCCCAAATTTCACCAAGTATATAATTCTTCCATGGACACCTTCTAAATCCCGTAACATATTTTACAGACCAAACAAAATAACCACAGGAGTTGAGGTCTCAAAATTACAACCTTTGAATCTCTTCTACGATCACTTAGAACGTCCCATAGGAATTAATACGAACCATTCGATTAAATCTTATAACTCCATCTGGGAGTTAACATAATTCTAAATCCATCCCAGTTCCTATGACAACTTTCTTACAACCCATAGGACGACTCATAGAAACTGACACCAGTGCATTTTTTGCAATTTTTCTTTTCAAATAAATTTTTTTATTCTGAGGTGTTACATAAAAAAATTATTCCAAGGTACATTTCAGACACAATTAATGCTTTTAAACATCCAATGGAGGTTATTTCGATATAAAATGGGTCCTACACTGAAGACTCTGTTTAGCCAAAATCAATACCGTTACTTGAAATGAGTCTAGAAGCCTGGGGACCTTAACCAAAGGTCCTTCAAGGACAAACGTTATGTTTCAGCTAAAGGATCCATCATAATTACGTTCATTTATCAATTATCTGATCTTTGGATAAAAGTTAACCATTCAATTTGCAAAGGCTCTGGCATACAAATAACTTGATAAAAAACAAACAAATGACTAGGTGACAAAAATGTCAGTCCAAGAAAGTCATAAATGACTTTAACTTGCTATAAGAAAGCTCTAAACAGTTAAAATACACATATACAAGTAAATGTCCTAGAGAGTCATTAGAGTTTTTTTTATCTAAACAAATAATCAATAGTAGAAAAATATTGATGGGGTGAATTGCAAATTCTTTTTTTGATTTCTTCAAGATTTCAAGTATTTCAGCAATTATTAAGTGGGGTATCTCAAGTTATAAACTTATTGAATTATATTCTATGGTTATTAATTACTATTATTTTTAACTAAATTTTTCAACGTATTACTTATAGAATTATGTTAACAATGCATATATTGTTTTCATCCCTAAAAGGATGCTCTCAAAATTGAAATTGATAAAATCTTACGTTAAACTGATAATTCATTTTTCAAAGAAATCTATTAAAAATTTTCCAAATTAGAACTTACATAAACTAAAGAGCCAGGCGGTTTAAATGCCCTATAAGAAGAAGAAAGAGGCTTAAGTCTTCGCTTCCAATTCGATAAAGGGCTTTTTTCATTTTCCACGACTGTCCGTCCCAAAAATTATTGTAGAGGATATAAATATGAAGATGAAAAAAAAGGTTACCGCCTGGAGAGTTTAAGTAATAATTTTTTATCTAAAATATTTGAAAACCAGATTTTTAAATAATATATAAAGTTGGTTTAGATTTTACGTGCTGATTGAAATTTCACTTTACACCTTCAAGTATGGTTATTCGCCCAGCCCCATACACATTTTAAGGTAACACATATATAATGGTGAATTGAATGACTTTCATAAAAAAAATACATTGCGCAGTAAGAAAAAATAGTTTATATATATGTAAATTCAGAACATGAATTCATCCATATAATGTAATATGAACTGAAACATAAGGCATCATGTAAAATGACTACATTATTTGAGATTATCGGCTATACGAGCCGAAAGATTAGAGAACTCTTGGACCGCTTCGCTGAGTGATTTGAGCTGGGATGGTACTTCATTGAAACCATGGTTGCAAGAAAGAGATTCATGCACTGCAAGAGATGAATACAAGCTTGTGTTTTTATAATCAGTAGACTTATAGAAATCATTGGAACGATTAAGATAATCAACGGCATCATTGTAATTTCTCAAGCAATTGGTCATTTGGGCTTTCACGTTGGGATCTTTGATGGGTTGTTTAAGAATTGATTTAACCAACTTATAGGTAGATGTGGTATTATCTTGTGCTATATGAAGAACAGTAGAGAGAAGACCATGAATATCTCCTTTAGAGACAGAGGGGTCATTTCGAAGCATCTGAAAACAAAGTGGAGGAAAGAAGCTTCCGGGACAAATGTCATCAAGTATGTTTCCCTTCACATTTGGAAGAATTCCAAATAGTGCTACTACAAAGGAGAGAAAGAACAATGAAAGGTACAAAGACTTTGACATTTTTTTACCTTTTCATTTCTCTGCACCCTCTAACATGCTTTTATAGATTTAAAAAGTATCAAATATGAGATTAATGCAATTCATTTTATTTTATTTTTTTGTAAATTTAAAAGAGGAAAGTCAAATATGAGACTAATGCAATTCATTAAAATAAAAGAAAAATAGTCAAATATGAAATTAATTATTATTATTTGTAGATTTAAAAGAGGAAAGTCAAATATGAGACTAATGCAATTCATTAAAATAAAAGAAAAATAGTCAAATATGAAATTAATGCAATTCATTAAAATAAAAGAGAAAAATCAAATCTGAGATCAATGTAATTCATTAAAATAAAAGAGATAAGACAAATATGAAATTCATACAATTCATTAAAATAAAAGAGAAAAGTCAAATATGGCAATAATTCAATTCATCAGTAAAATAAAAGAGACTGATTCAATTCATTGAGATGTACCAAATATGAGATTCATGCAAGTAATTAAATGTAGCTTATAGACATTTAATCCTTACATAATTAGTATATGATTTTGTAATTACAGTGTAATCATTTAAAAATTATTAAATATAAGTTTACAAAATCATTTAAATTATATTAAATTCAATATATATCAATCCAAATGCATATTGTGAATTAATATCCTTAGATTAATTATTTAAGTCCAAAAACTACGGATTTAATTAAATTTCAATTTCATTGGAGTAGAACATTGATTCGGGCTACAAATGAAGAGCCAGCTTAGTTAAAACCCAATATGCCATATCTGTTAAATCTGATGGGGAGAAGGGAAGTCTGTTTTCATTGTAACTCCTCGATTCTACAACTTCAAACATTGTGCTCATAACTCATAAGTCACACTAGGATTCAATGAGAAGCAGAGAGAGCTCATAGATCGAATAAAACATATTTCTATACAAGTTACAAGTTCAAGAATACAGACACCGAAGCATTTACGTTCAAGAACAACTCAATATCAAGACTACCAATTTCAAGAACAAGCTCTGAAGCTCTTGGTAGTACAAGTCAAGATCAAGTTCATCAATATTGAAGATCAAGCCCAAAGGCCCTTGAGTCGAAGAACATATTCAATATTCACAATCAAGCTTACAAGCCCTTAAATTTATATTTAAAACATGAATTGCAGGATTCATACAAAGTGTAAAGCTTATATTTAAATCAAATAAATACGATTGTTGTTATTTTAGTCTTGATTATTATTCTCTCAAAACAAGTTTTACTGTCTACAAATTCTGAAAGGCCTAATGGGAGAATCTATGCCTCTCATATCAATTGTCCAAAAATTATAGAACATCAAAATGGCTTCCAAGAAGATCAACTCCTTATAAACTTCCTCTAACGCTTCTAAGCCTGTTGAATCTATGTTCTGTGCTAAAGCAAATGAGTCCTTAGTGTTACCTTTAGAAATTTAAGAGTTTTTAAAAGGAGTAAGATCACTATGCTGGGACAACAAACACTTCAAGTTTCGTCCACATCAATATCCTATTTTGGGTCGTCAACCCAAAAGGAACAACAGTCCTATAGAAATTCTTAACAAGGAAGAAGCAGTGTTGCCCAAAAGATCAAGAAGACTCTAGCTCCACTTAAGCTCTCTAATTCCAAGAATCTTCTAATAAGAACTATAATCCAGCCAATGAATCCTCTACACGTGCATCCCATGATATGTACCCTTTGAAGTTTGACTTTCAAGATAATCTATGATACTCCCTAATGTCCCAAATGATCAATCAAGCAATTGTAACTGATGCTTCATCCATAGAGGAATACCTTACAAACCTGGAAAAGATAGTTGAATGATTGACAAAGAATATACAAAACGTAGAATCTTGGATTAATAATTTTATGGATAGGATGAATGGATTATTATATGGAGAGACCATTCATGCGCCTTGAATAGGTATTGAAGTTTCAGAGATTGAAAAACATGTAAAGCAAACATGACCTGTCAAATATATGCAATTTTCTTCTGAATGGATGATCTCACTCGGTCATTTAAAGGAGTTCATTGAAGGAACATCAAATATATGTACAAAATCTCCACCAAATATTCCCTTATGTATGCCAAGTAATACATTGCAAGGATTGGTATTTTAAAGTTACTTGCCAGTTATTAGATCCTAGAATAGTCTAGGAATGACATAGTTTAGGTATTAAATAGATAGGAGAAGTCTCAAAGAAGCTTGAAAACAACTGTCGAACACGTTCTACGGGTTCACTGAATGGCTTGTAGAAACTTTTATGGATCATATTATTGACTCATAGAACCAAGTATTAGAGACCAACTTTCAGAACAATTTCCACTGAATGCTTCCACCGACCGTCATACTTTCTACAGATCTTAGACTAAGCCCATAGAACCAATGTCCCAAATATACCCTAAGTCAAAACACTTTCCACGATTACCTTCTGCGGACTGTAATATTTCCTACAACTGGTATTCTTTGTCTGTAGGATGAGGTACCAAAAACCAGTAAGTCCACCTAACTTCTATGAAACCATCGCTATGACCCGTAATATATTCTACAACCCGTAGGTTCAAAGTCACAAATTTTACCAAGTATATAATTCTTCTACGGACGCCTTCTAAATCAAGTAACATTTTCTACAAACCGTACAAAGAAATCGCAGGAGTTGAGGTCTAAAAATTAGAACATTTGAATCTCTTCTACAAGCACTTACTACGGCCCATAGGAATTATTACATACGAACCATTTGATTAAATCTTATAACTCCATCCGAGATTTAACATTATTCCAAATCCATCCCAATTCCTATGTCAACTTTCTTACAACCCATAGGATGACTCATAAAAACAGGCACTAGTACAATTTTTGTAATTTTTTCTTTCAAATAATTCTTTTGATTTATGAGGTGTTACATAAAAAAATTATTCTAAGATACATTTCGGACACAATAAATGTTTTTAAACATCCAATGGAGGTCATTTCGATAAAAAAAGTGGGTCCCACACCGAAGACTCTTTCTAGCCAAAATCAATAAGGTTGTTTGAAATGAGTCTACAAGACTTGGGACCTGAACCAAAGGTTCTTCAAGGCCAAACTTTATGTTATAGCTAAAGGATCCATCATAATTACATTTAAAGCTCAATTATCTGATGTTTTGATCAAAGTTAACCAATGAATTTTCAAAGGCTCTGAAATACAAATAACTCGATAAGAAACAAAAAATGACTAGATGACAAAAATGTCAGTCCCAGCAAGTCATAAATGACTTTGATTTGCTATAAGAAAGCTCTAAACAGTTAAAATACACATATACAAGTAAATTTCCTAGAGAGTCATTATAGTTTTTTTTATCTAAACTAATAACCAATAGTAGAAAAATATTGATGAGGGTTAATTGCAAATTCTTTTTTCGATTTCTTCAAGATTTCAAGTATTTCAGCAAACATTAAGTGGGGTATCTCAAGTTATAAACCTATTGAATTATATTCTATGGTTATTAATTACTATTACTTTTAGCTAAATTTTTCAACGTATTACTTATAGAATTATGTTAACAATGCATATAATATTTTCATCCGTAAGAGGATGCTCTCAAAATTGAAATTGATAAAATCTTACGTTAAACTGATAATTAAGTTTTTCAAAGAAATCTATTATAAATCTTCCAAATTAGAACTTAAATAAATTAAAAACTCAGGCTCTTTTAATGCCCTATAAGAAGAAGAAAGAGGCTTAAGTCATCGCTTCCAATCCGATAAAGGGGTTCTTCATGTTCCACGAATGTTCGTCCTAAAAATTATTGTAGAGGATATATATATGAATATGAAAAAAAAGGTTATCGCCTGGTGAGTTTAAGTAATAATTTTTTATCTAAAATATTTGAAAAATAGATTTTAAAATTACATATATAGTTGATTTAGATTTTAAGTGTTGATTGAAATTTCACTTTACACCTTCAAGAATGGTTAGTCGCCTAGCCCCATACAAATTTTTAGGTAACACATATATAATGGTGAGTTGAATGACTTTCATCAAAAATTACATTGCGCAATAAAAAAAAAAAATTATATATATTTAAATTCAGAACATGAATTCATCCATGTAATGTAATATGAAGTGAAACATAAAGCATCATGTAAAATGACTAGATTATTTGAGATTTTTCGGCTATACGAGCCGAAAGATTAGAGAACTCCTGGACCGCTTTGTTGAGTGGTTTGAACTGGGATGGTACTTCATTGAAACCATGGTTGCAAGAGAGAGATTCATGCACTGCAAGAGATGAATACGAGCTTGTGTTTTTTATAACCAGCAGACTTATAGAAATCATTGGAACGATTAAGATAATCAACGGCACCATTGTAATTTCTCAAGCAATTGGTCATTTGGGTTTCACGTTAAGATCTTTGATGGGTTGTTTAAGAATTGATTTAACCAACTTATAGGTAGATGTATTATTCTCTTGTGCTATATGAATAACAGTAGAGAGAAGACCATGAATATCTCCTTTAGAGACAGAGGGGTCATTTCGAAGCATCTAAAAACAAAGTGGAGGAAAGAAGCTTCCGGGACAAATGTTATCAAGTATGTTTCCCTTCACATTTGGAAGAATTCCAAATAGTGCTACTACAAAGGAGAGAAAGAACAATGAAAAGTACAAAGACTTTGTCATTTTTTTACCTTTTCATTTCTGTGTACCCTCTAACATGCTTTTATAGCTTTAAAAAGTATCTAATATGAGATTAATGCATTTCATATGTTTTGTTTTTTTTTTGTAAATGTAAAAGAGGAAAGTCAAATATGAGACTAATGCAATTCATTAAAATAAAAGAAAAACAGCCAAATATGACATTAATGCAATTCATTAAAATAAAAGAAAAAAGTCAAATATGAAATCAATGCAATTCATTAAAATAAAAGAGAAGACAAATATATGAAAATAAAGCAATTCATTGAAATATAAGAGAAAAGTCAAATATGACATTATTTCAATTCATCGTTAAAATAAAAGAGAAAGGTCAAATAAAAGAGACTAATGTAATTCATTGAGATGTACCAAATATGAGATTCATGCAAGTATTTAAATGTAGCTTATTGACATTTAATACTTACATAATTAGTTATGATTTTGTAATCACATTGTAATCATTTAAAAATTATTAAATATAAGTTTATAAAATCATTTAAATTATATTAAATTCAATATATATCAATCCAAATACAAATTATGAATTAATATCCTTAGATTAATTATTTAAGTCCAAATAATATGAGTTTAATTAAATTTCAATTTCATTGGAGTAGCACATAGATTTGGGCTACAAAGGAAGAGCCAACTTACTTAAAACCAAATATGCCATGTCTGTTAAATTTGATGGGGTGAAGGAAAGTCTGTTTTCATTGAAACTCCTATGTTCTACAACTTCAAACGGTGTGCTCATAACTCATAAGCCAGACTAGGATTCAATGAGAAGCCAGAGAGAGCTCATGGATCAAACAAAACATATTTCTCTGCAAGTTACAAGTTCAAGAATACAAACACCCAAGCATTTAAGTTCAAGAATAAGCTCTAAAGCTCTTGGTAGTACAGGTCAAGATCTAGTTCATCAATATTCAAGATCAAGTCCAAAGCCCCTTGAGTCCAAGAATGTATTCAATGTTCACGATCAAGCTTACAAGCCCTTAAATTTATATTAAAAACAGGAATTGGAGGATTCATACAAATTGCAAAGTTATATTTAAATCAAATAAATACGATGTTGTGATATATTTTAGTCTTGATTATTATTCTCTCAACACAAATTTTACTGTCGACAAATTCTGCCAGGACTAATGGGAGAATCTATACCTCTCATATCAACTATCCAAAAATTATAGAACCTCAAAATGGCTTCAAAGAAGATGAACTCCTTATAAACGTCCTCTAACGCTTCTAAGCTTGTTCAGTCTATGTTCTTTGCTAAAGCAAAGGAGTCCTTAGTGTTACCTTTGGAAGTTTCAGAGTTTTTAAAAGGAGTAAGACCACTATGCTAGGACAACAAACACTTCAAGTTTCGTCCACATCAATATCCTACTTTGGGTCGGCAACCCACAAGGAGCAAGAGTCCTATAGAAATTTTTAACAAGGAAGAAGCAGTGTTGCCCAAAAGATCAAGAAGACTTTAGCTCCACTTAAGCTCTCCAATTCCAAGAAATATTCTTTAAATAAAAACTATAATTCAGCCAATGAAGCCTCTACACATGCATCCCATGATATGTACCCTTTGATGATTGACTTGCAAGATAATCTATGATACTCCCCGATGTCCTTAACGATCAAGCAAGCAATTGTAACTGATGTTTCATCCATAGAGGAACAATATACAAACCTGACAAAGATAGTTGAATTATTGACAAAAAATATACAAAACCTAGAGTCTTGGATTAATAATTTGATGGATAGGATGAATGGATTATTATATGGATAGTCCATCCATGCGCCTTGAATTGGTATTGATGTTTAAGAGATTGAAAAACATGTGAGGCAAACAGGACCTGTCAAAGAGATGCTATTTTCTTTGGAAGGGATGATCTCACTCGGTCATTTAAAGGAGTTCATTGAAGGGACATCAAATGTATGTACAAAATATCCACCAAATCTTCCCTTATGTATGCCAAATAATACATTGCAAGGATTGATATTTTCAAGTTACTTTCCGGTTATTGGATCCTAGAATAGTCTAGGAATGACATAGTATAGGTATTAAATAAATAGGAGAAGTCTCAAGCAAGCTTGAAAATAATTGTCGATCACATTCTACGGGTTCACTCAATGGTTTTTAGAACTTTCTATGGATCATATTATTGACTCGTAGAACCAATTATTAGAGACCAACTTTCAGAACAATTTCCACAGAATGCTTCCACAAACCGTCATACTTTCTACGAATCTTAGACTAAGCCCATAGAACCAATGTCCCAAATATACCCTAAATAGAAACACTTTCCACGGTTACCTTCTATGGACTGTAATATTTCCTACAACTCGTATTCTTTGTCTGTAGGATGAGGTACCAAAACCGGTAAGTCAAACTAACTTCTATGAAACCATCGCTATGACCCGTAATATATTCTACAACCCGTAGGTTCAAAGTCACAAATTTCACCAAGTATATAATTCTTCTATGGACACCTTCTAAATCCCGTAACATTTTATACCAACCATACAAAGAAACCGCAGGAGTTAAGGTCTCAAAATTACAACATTTGAATCTCTTCTACGAGCACTTAGCACGTCCCATAGGAATTATTACGAACCATTCGATTAAATCTTATAACTCCATCCGGGACTTAACATTATTCCAAATCCCTCCCAGTTCCAATGACAATTTTCTTACAACCCATAGGATGTCTCATAGAAACTAACATCAGAACATATTTTTCAATTTTTTCTTTCAAATAATTTTTTTCATTTCTGAGGTGTTACATAAACAAATTATTCTAAGATATATTTTAGACACAATAAATGTTTTTAAACATCCAATGGAGGTCATTTCGATAAAAAGTGGGTAGCACACTGAAGACTCTGTCTAGCCAAAATCAATAAGGTTGTTTGAAATGAGTCTAGAAGCCTTGGGACCTGAACCAAAGGTCCTTCAAGGCCAAACTTTATGTTTCAGCTAAAGGATCCATCATAATTATATTTAAAGCTCAATTATCTGATGTTTTGATCAAAGTTAACCATTCAATTTTCAAAGGCTCTGAAATAAAAATAACTTGATAAAAAACAAAATATGACTAGGTGACAAAAATGTCAGTCCCAGCAAGTCATAAATGACTTTGATTTGCTATAAGAAAGCTCTAAACAGTTAAAATACACATATACAAGTAAATTTCCTAGAGAGTCATTATAGGTTTTTTTTTATCTAAACTAATAACCAATAGAAGAAAAATACTGATGACGGTGAATTGCAAATTCTTTTTTTGATTTCTTCAAGATTTCAAGTATTTCAGCAAATATTAAGTGAGGGATCTCAAGTTATAACCTATTGAATTATATTTTATGGTTATTAATTACTATTATTTTATTTAAATTTTTCAACGTATTACTTATAGAATTATGTTAACAATGCATATATTGTTTTCATCCGTAAAGAATGCTCTCAAAATTGAAATTGATAAAATCTTACGTTAAACTGATAATTCAGTTTTAAAAAGAAATCTATTATAAGTTTTCCAAATTAGAATTTAAATAAACTAAAGAGTCAAGCTCTTTAAACGTCCTATAAGAAGAAGAAAGAGGCTTAAGTCATCTCTTCCAACGATAAAGGGCTTTTTTCATGTTCCACGAATGTTCGTCCCAAAAATTGTTGCAGAGGATATAAATATGAATATGAAAAAAAAGGTTATCTCCGGGGGAGTTTAAGTAATAATTTTTTATCCAAAATATTTGAAAAATAGATTTTAAAATTACATATAAAGTTGATTTAGATTTTAAGTGCTAATTGAAATTTCACTTTATGCCTTCAAGTATGGTTAGTCACCCAGCCCCATGCACATTTTTAAGTAACACATATATAATGGTGAATTGAATGACTTTCATCAAAAATTACATGGTGCAGTAAGAAAAAAATATTAAATATATTTAAATTTAGAACATGAATTCATCCATATAATCTAATAGGAAATGAAACATAAGGCATCATGTAAAATGACTACATTATTTGAAATTATCTCCTATACGAGCCGAAAGATTAGAGAACTCTTTGACCGCTTCGCTAAGTGGTTTGAGCTGGGATGGTACTTCATCGAAACCATGGTTGCAAGAAAGAGATTCATGCACTGCAGGAGATGAATACAAGCTTGTGTTTTTATAATCAGCAGACTTATAGAAATCATTGGAAAGATTAAGATAATCAACGACATCATTGTAATTTCTCAAGCAATTGGTCATTTGGGCTTTCACGTTGGGATCTTTGATGGGTTGTTTAAGAATTGATCTAACCAACTTATAGGTAGATGTGGTATTATCTTGTGCTATATGAAGAACAGTAGAGAGAAGACCATGAATATCTCCTTTAGAGACAGAGGGGTCATTTCGAAGCATCTGAAAGCAAAGTGGAGAAATGAAGCTTCCGGGATAAATGTCATCAAGTATGTTTCCCTTCACATTTGGAAGAATTCCAAATAGTGCTACAACAAAGGAGAGAAAGAACTATGAAGAGTACAAAGACTTTGTCATTTTTTTACCTTTTCATCTCTCTGCACCCTCTAACATGCTTTTATAGCTTTAAAAAGTATCAAATATGAGATTAATGCAATTCATATTTTAGTTTGTTTTTTGTAAATTAAAAAGAGGAAAGTCAAATATGAGACTAATACAATTCATTAAAATAAAAGAAAAACAGTCAAATATGAAATTAATGCAATTCGTATAAATAAAAGAGAAAAGTCAAATATGAGATCAATGCAATTCATTAAAATAAAAGAGAAAAGACAAATATGAAATTAATGCAAATCATTAAAATGTAAGAGAAAAGTCAAATAAAAGAGACAAATGCAATTCATTGAGATGTACCAAATATGAGATTCATGCTAAGTATTTAAATGTAGCTTAGAGACAAATATGAAATTAATGCAATTCATAAAAATATAAGAGAAAGGACAAAATTGACATTAATTCAATTCATCATTAAAATAAAAGAGAAAAGTCTAATAAAAGAGACTAATGCAATTCATTGAGATGTACCAAATATGAGATTCATGCAAGTATTTAAATGTAGCTTACAAACATTAAATACTTACATAATTATTATTAGATTTTGTAATTACATTGTAATCATTTAAAAATTATTAAATATCAGTTTATAAAATCATTTAAATTATATTACATTCAATAAATATCAATCCAAATACATATTATGAATCAATATCCTTAGATTAATTATTTAAGTCCAAAAAATATGGATTTAATTAAATTTCAATTTCATTGAAGTAGTACATCGATTTGGGCTAGAAATGAAGAGCCAGATTAGTTAAAACCCAATATGCCATATCTAAAAAATATAATGGGGGTGAAGGGAAGTCTGTTTTCATTGTAACTCCTCTACTCTACAACTTCAAACAGTGTGCTCATAACTCATAAGTCAAACTAGGATTCAATGAGAAGCCAGAGAGAGCTCATAGATCGAACAAAACATATTTCTCTACAAGTTACAAGTTCAAGAATACAAATACCCAAGCATTTACGCTCAAGAACTACTCAATATCAAGACTATCATTTTCAAGAACAAGCTCTAAAGCTCTTGGCAGTACAAGTCAAGGTCAAGTGCATCAATATTTAAGGTCAAGCTCAAATGCCCTTGAGTTCAAGAACATACTCAATATTCACGATCAAGCTTACAAGCCCTTAAATTTATATTAAAAACACGAATTGGAGGATTCATACAGAGTGTAAATCTTATATTTAAATCAAATAAATACGATTGTTGTTATTTTAGTCTTGATTATTATTCTCTCAAAACAAGTTTTACTGTCTACAAATTCTGAAAGGCCTAATGGGAGAATCTATGCCTCTCATATCAATTGTCCAAAAATTATAGAACATCAAAATGGCTTCCAAGAAGATCAACTCCTTATAAACTTCCTCTAACGCTTCTAAGCCTGTTGAATCTATGTTCTGTGCTAAAGCAAATGAGTCCTTAGTGTTACCTTTAGAAATTTAAGAGTTTTTAAAAGGAGTAAGATCACTATGCTGGGACAACAAACACTTCAAGTTTCGTCCACATCAATATCCTATTTTGGGTCGTCAACCCAAAAGGAACAACAGTCCTATTGAAATTCTTAATAAGGAAGAAGTTGTGTTGCCCAAAAGATCAAGAAGACTCTAGCTCCACTTAAGCTCTCGAATTCCAAGAAATCTTCTTCAAATAAGAACTATAACTCAACCAATGAATCCTCTACACATGCATCCTATGATATGTACCCTTTGAAGATTCACTTGCAAGAAAATCTATGCTACACCCCGATGTCCCAAACGATCAAGCAAGCAATTGTAACTGATGTTTTATCCATAGAGGAACAACTTACAAACCTGGCAAACATAGTTGAATAATTGACAAAGCATATACAAAACCTAGAGTCTTGGATTAATAATTTGATGGATAGGATGAATGGACTATTATATAGAGAGTCCATCCATACGCCTTGAATAGGTATTGAAGTTTAAGAGATTGAAAAACATGTGAAGCAAACAGGACCTGTCAAAGAGATTTGTTATCTTCTTCTGAAGGGATGATCTCACTCGGTCATTTAAAGGAGTTCATTGAAGGGACATCAAATATATGTACAAATTCTCCACCAAATCTTCCCTGATGTATGATAAGTAGTACATTGAAAGGATTGATATTTTCAAGTTACTTGTCGGTTATTGGGTCCTAGAATAGTCTAGGAATGACATAGTTAGGTATTAAATAGTTAGGAGAAGTCTCAAGGAAGCTTGAAAATAACTGTCGAACACGTTCTACGGGTTCACTCAATGGTTTCTAGAAACTTCTATGGATCATAGTATTAACTCGTAGAATCAAGTATTAGAGACCAACTTTCATAACAATTTCCACTGAATGCTTCAACAGATCGTCATACTTTCTACGGATCTTAGACTAAGCCCATAAAACCAATGTCCCAAATTTACCCTAAGTCAAAACACTTTCCACGGTTACCTTCTACGAACTGTAATATTTCCTACAACCCGTATTCTTTGTCTGTAGGATGAGGTACCAAAACCAGTACGTCCAACTAACTTCTATGAAACCATCGCTATGACCCGTAATATATTCTACAACCCGTAGGTTCAAAGTCACAAATTTTACCAAGTATATAATTCTTCTATGGACACCTTCTAAATCCCGTAATATTTTCTACAAACCGTACAAAGAAACCGCAGGAGTTGAGGTCTTAAAATTACAACCTTTAAATCTCTTCTACGAGCACTTACCACGGCCCATAGGAATTATTCTGAACCATTTGTTTAAATCTTATAACTCCATCTGGGACATAACATTATTTCAAATCCATCCCAGTTCCTATGACAACCTTCTTACAATCCATAGGATGACTCATTGAAACTGACACAGTACAATTTTTTGCATTTTTTCCTTTCAAATAAATTTTTTAATTTCTGAGAAGTTATGTAACAAATTATTCTAAGATACATTTCGGACACGATAAATGTCTTTAAACATCCAATGAAGGTCATTTCAATAACAAGTGGGTCCCACACCAAGGACTCTGTCTAGCCAAAATCAGTAAAGTTGTTTGAAATAAGTCTAGAAGCCTTGGGACCTGAACCAAAGGTCCTTCAAGGCCAAACTTTATGTTTCAGCTAAAGGATCCATCATAATTACATTTAAAGCTCAATTATCTGATGTTTTGATCAAAGTTAACTATTCAATCTTCAAAGGCTTTGAAATACAAATAACTTGATACGAAACAAAAAATGAATAGGTGACAAAAATGTCAGTCCCAGCAAGTCATAAATGACTTTGATTTGCTATAAGAAAGCTCTAAACAGTTAAAATACACATATACAAGTAAATTTCCTAGAGTGTCATTATAAATTTTTTTATCTAAAATAATAATCAATAATAGAAAAATAAAGATGAGGGTGAATTGCAAAAAAAAAAATTGATTTCTTCAAGATTTTAATTATTTTAGCAAACATTAACTGGGGTATCTCAAGTTATAAACCTATTGAATTATATTCTATGGTTATCAATTACCATTATTATTAACTAAATTTTTCAACGTATTATTTATAGAATTATGTCGACAATGCATATATTGTTTTCATCCATAAAAGGATGCTCTCAAAATTGAAATTGATAAAATCTTACGTTAAACTGATAATTAATTTTTTCAAAGAAATCTATTATAAATTTTCCAACTTAGAACTTAAATAAAGAATTAGGCTCTTTTAAATCCCTATAAGAAGAAGAAAGAGGCTTAAGTCATCACTTCCAATCCGATAAAGGGCTTTTTCATTTTCCACGAATGTCCGTCCCAGAAATTGTTGCAGAGGATATAAATATGAATATGAATAAAAAGTTTATCACCTGGAGAGTTTAAGTAATAATTTTTTATCCAAAATACTTGAAAAATAGATTTTAAAATTACATATGAAGTTGGTTTAGTTTTTATGTGTTGATTGAAATTTCACTTTATGACTTCAATTATGGTTAGTCGCCCAGCCCCATACACATTTTTAGGTAACACATATATAATGGTGAATGGAATGACTTTCATCAAAAATGACATTGCGCAGTAAGAAAAAATATATTTTATATATATTTAAATTCAGAACATGAATTCATCCATGTAATGTAATATGAAGTGAAACATAAGGCATCATGTAAAATGACTACATTATTTGAGATTATCGGCTATACGAGCCGAAAGATTAGAGAACTCTTGGACCGCTTCGCTGAGTGATTTGAGTTGGGATGGTACTTCATTGAAACCATGGTTGCAAGAAAGAGATTCATGCACTGCAAGAGATGAATACAAGCTTGTGTTTTTATAATCAGCAGACTTATAGAAATCATTGGAACGATTAAGATAATCAACGGCATCATTGTAATTTCTCAAGCAATTGGTCATTTGGGCTTTCACGTTGGGATCTTTGATGGGTTGTTTAAGAATTGATTTAACCAACTTATAGGTAGATGTGGTATTATCTTGTGCTATATGAAGAACAGTAGAGAGAAGACCATGAATATCTCCTTTAGAGACAGAGGGGTCATTTCGAAGCATCTGAAAACAAAGTGGAGGAAAGAAGCTTCCGGGACAAATGTCATCAAGTATGTTTCCCTTCACATTTGGAAGAATTCCAAATAGTGCTACTACAAAGGAGAGAAAGAACAATGAAAGGTACAAAGACTTTGACATTTTTTTACCTTTTCATTTCTCTGCACCCTCTAACATGCTTTTATAGATTTAAAAAGTATCAAATATGAGATTAATGCAATTCATTTTATTTTATTTTATTGTAAATTTAAAAGAGGAAAGTCAAATATGAGACTAATGCAATTCATATTTTTTGTTTTTTTTTGTAGATTTAAAAGAGGAAATTCAATTATGAGACTAATGCAATTCATTAAAATAAAAGAAAAATAGTCAAATATGAAATTAATGCAATTCATTAAAATAACAGAGAAAAGTCAAATCTGACATCAATGTAATTCATTAAAATAAAAGAGATAAGACAAATATGAAATTAATGCAATTCATTAAAATAAAAGAGAAAAGTCAAATATGGCAATAATTCAATTCATTAGTAAAATAAAAGAGACTAATGCAATTCATATTTTTTGTTTTTTTTTGTAAATTTAAAAGAGGAAAGTCAAATATGAGAGTAATGCAATTCATTAAAATAAAAGAAAAACAGTCAAATATGAAATTAATGCAATACATTAAAATAAAAGAGAAAAGTCAAATATGAGACTAATGCAATTCATCAAAATAAAAGAAAAACAGTCAAATATGAAGTTAATACAATTCATTAAAATAAAAGAGAAAAGTCAAATATGAGATCAATGTATTTCATTAAAATAAAAGAGAAAAGACAAATATAAAAATTAATGCAATTCATTAAAATATAATAGAAAAAGACAAATATGACATTAATTAATTGCAATAAAATAAAAGTCAAATAAAAGAGACTAATGCAATTCATTGAGATATACCAAATATGATATTCATGCAAGTATTTAAATGTAGCTTACAGACATTTAATACTTACATAATGAGTATATGATTTTGTAATTTCATTGTAATCATTTAAAGATAATTAAAAATAAGTTTATAAAATCATTTAAATTATATTAAATTCAATATATATCAGTCCAAATACGTATTATGAATTAATATTGTTAGATTAATTATTTAAGTCCAAAAATTATGGATTAGATTAACTTTTAATTTCATTGGAGCAGTCCATCGATTTGGGCTACAAATGAAGAGCCAGCTTAGTTAAAACTCAATACGTCATGTCAGTTAAATCTGATGGGATGAAGAGATGTTTGTTTTTATTGTAACTCCTCTATTCTACAACTTCAAACAGTGTGCTCATAACTCATAAGTAACACTAGGATTCAATGAGAAGCCAGAGAGAGCTCATGGATCGAAGAAAACATATTTCTCTACAAGTTACAAGTTCAAGAATACAAACACCTAAGCATTTAAGTTCAAGAACAACTCAATATCAAGACTACCATTTCAAGAACTAGCTCAAAAGCTCTTGGTAGTACACGTCAAGATCAAGTTCATCAATATTCAAGATCAAGCTCAAAGGACCTTGAGTCGAAGAACATATTCAATATTCACGATCAAGCTTACAAGCCCTTGAATTTATACTTAAACGTGAATTGGAGGATTCATACATATTGTAAAGCTCATATTTGAAATCAAATAAATACGATTGTTGTTATATATTTTATTCTTGATTATTATTCTCTCAAAACAAATTTTACTGTCTACAAATTATGGCAGTCCTAGTGGGAGAAACTTTACCTCTCATATCAACTATTCAAAAATTATAGAAAATCAAAATTATTTCTAAGAAGATCAACTCCTCATAAACTTCCTCTAATGCTACTAAGCATGTTGACTCTATGTACTCTACTAAAGCAAAGGAGTCCTTAGTTGAAACGACCCTAAAAATGCCCGAAAATGTGCTTCGGAAACACCTATAATTGTAATTTCCATATATCTCAAAATCCGTGCATGATTTCGGAAATTCGACTTCATATTCTTGTTTAGGGGGTCAAATTGAGTGGGAAATGGGTCTAACCCAAATTTTAGAGCAACCGTATCAAAATTCGAAATTTCCAAGTGAAGCCTTTTCGAGGGTCTACTTTGGAGGGTCATATCTCCTAGAAAACAAATTATTTGGGTGGCTAATAATATATCCATGGAAAGCCCTTTGAGTTAGCTATCTAACGCACTTCGTTTCACCTCATTCGGAGTTCGGACGAAAAAATTATGCCCATTTTATGTATGGAAATCCAGAGATGTGTTGATGACAAACTAAGCTTGTGTATATGTTCATTCCATACGTGAGATTGCATTAGAGCCTAATGGGAATTTCCTATATAAAGTGTTGCATGACCAACATCAACCATGTGAGAGGTTTATATCTCACCACCTAGGATGCTTGGGGTGTGACCAACATCAACCATGTGAGAGGTTTATATCTCACCACCTAGGATGCTTGGGGTGTGACCAACATCAACCATGTGAGAGGTTTATATCTCACCACCTAGGATGCTTGGGGTGTGACCAACATCAACCATGTGAGAGGTTTATATCTCACCACCTAGGATGCTTGGGGTGTGACCAACATCAACCATGTGAGAGGTTTATATCTCACCACCTAGGATGCTTGGGGTGTGACCAACATCAACCATGTGAGAGGTTTATATCTCACCACCTAGGATGCTTGGGGTGTGACCAACATCAACCATGTGAGAGGTTTATATCTCACCACCTAGGATGCTTGGGGTGTGACCAACATCAACCATGTGAGAGGTTTATATCTCACCACCTAGGATGCTTGGGGTGTGACCAACATCAACCATGTGAGAGGTTTATATCTCACCACCTAGGATGCTTGGGGTGTGACCAACATCAACCATGTGAGAGGTTTATATCTCACCACCTAGGATGCTTGGGGTGTGACCAACATCAACCATGTGAGAGGTTTATATCTCACCACCTAGGATGCTTGGGGTGTGACCAACATCAACCATGTGAGAGGTTTATATCTCACCACCTAGGATGCTTGGGGTGTGACCAACATCAACCATGTGAGAGGTTTATATCTCACCACCTAGGATGCTTGGGGTGTGACCAACATCAACCATGTGAGGGGTTTATACCTTGCCACCAGGGTGTCCGGGTGTGAACGGCATCCCCCATCCTAAGTTGGGGTTATAGATTGGTTGGATCATGCATACACATATGATATCTACTATTAGTATAGAGTTACTTAAACATGTTTTGACTTCACTTTGATCATGCATCCTCATATTGTTATTCATAATGCCTATGAAACTATTTCTTGTATTTCGATTGTGTCCTTGTTTATTGTTGTGTTGCACCCCGCATACTTAGTACATTCCAAGTACTAACGCATATTTTGCCTACATGATGTCACCATGTAGGGACCGGAGCTACTCTTGATCCTTCTCTCCATTCACGTGGCTAGTACGACGCTTATCCGAGTTTGTTGGTGAGTCCTGAATGATTCGAGGGCTATGTTATGTTTCCTACTCCTATGTTTTGAGACTTTAGCTTGTAATTGTATTTTGACTATGAGGGGAGCCGGTAGAATGTCATGGCCCCGTCCTATCTCTGTATGTAGAGGTGTGCGTTGGACAAGTATTTTGTAAATGAGCTTGACTCTTGTTCTATGATGTCATTTTGAAATGGTTTGCCCTTAGTCCCTATTTCCCGTTAATTAATGTTGAATGTACTTCCGCGACCGATGAAGTGTGATGACAAGTTTGAGAGGCTTGTTTGGGGTTCCTTCGGGTTCCTCATTCGCCATGTCACGTCTAGGCCCTAGGCTTGGGTCGTGACATTAGTGTTACCTTTGGAAGTTTCAAAGCTTTTACGAGGAGTAAGACCAATATGCTGAGACAATAAACACTTAAAGTGTCGTCCACATCAATATTCTATTTTGGGTTGTCAACCCAATAGGAGCAAGGGTCTTCTAGAAATTCTTCACAAGGAAGAAGCAATGTTGCCCAAAAGATCAAGAACACTCTAGCTTCTCCACTTAAGCTCTCCAATTCCAAGAAATCTTCTGCAAATAAGAACTATAATTCATCCAATGAATCCTCTACACATGCATCACATGATATGTACCCTTTGAAGATTGACTTGCAAGATAATCTATGCTACTCCCCAATGTCCCAAGCGATCAAGCAAGCAATTGTAACGGATGTTTCATCCATAGAGGAACAACTTGCAAACTTGGCATAGAAAACTTGGCTTATAACTCTTGATCTTTGATATTTTAGAGGACTATTCTAAGATGATTGGCATGATCATCTTCATTCCTCGAGTAGATCAAGATGTCGTCGATGAATACAATAACAAACATATCCAGATACTGCTTAAAGACTTTGTTCATTAGATCCGTGAATGTTGTAGGAGCGTTTGTCAAACCAAAGGACATAACAAGGAACTCATACTGACCATAACGGGTCCTAAATGTTATTTTTGGGTTGTCACTTTCTCTCACTTTCAACTGATGATAGCCAGATCTGAGGTCTATCTTAGAGAAACAAGTGGCACCCTGAAGTTGGTTGAAAAGGTCATGAATTCTCAGAAGGGGATATTTATTCTTTATGGTGACCTTTTTCAACTGGTAATAATCGATACACATCCTAAGGGAACCATCTTTCTTTCTCACGAATAAGATTGGAGCGCCCCAAAGTGAGACACTAGGTCAGATGAAACCCTTATCAAGAAGATCTCTTAACTACTCTTTTAACTTTTATAACTCAGCTGGAGACATTCTATATGGCGGAATAGAAATGGGTTGAGTATCAGGAAGGATATCTCTTCCAAAGTCTTTTTCTCTCTTAGGAGGGACTCTGGTAAGATCGTCTGGAAGGACCTCTGGAAACTCACTCACAACTGGAACTGACTAAATAGGTGGTGTCTTAACACCAGAGTCATTAACTCAGACTAAGTAATAAATGCACCCCTTAGAGACTAACTTTCTTGCCTTAAGGTATGAAATAAAATGACCCTTAGGCACTACTGAATGACATCTCCACTCTAAAACTGGCTCATTAGGAAACTGAAACTTGACTACTCGAGTTCTACAATCAATTGAGGCATAACAAGCATGAAGTCAGTCCATACCTAGAATAAAATCAAAATCCACCGTGTCTAGCTCAACTAAGTCACTCATGGTGTCTTTGTGATAAACATAGATAGTACAATCACGATAGGTTTTTTTGAATCCTTATGTAGCCAACATGTGTGGAAACAGTGAAGGGCTTAAGAAGTTGTGCGGGGGAAATACCAAACTTCATGGCCACATAAGGAGTCACAAAATATAAACTCACACCCGAGTCAAGTAAGACATACAAATCAATAGAAAATACTTTAAGCATACTGATGAGTCCGAGATTTGGACTCATTTATGGCCTTATTTGTATAGGTTTAGTATCCTCAAATGCTCATTTTGTGCCAATAACTGATGTAAAGTCCTTGATTTTTAGGATTATGAATTAAGGAACAAAGCATGGACACTAAGTTGCAAAAGTAACAAAGCGAGCTGAAAGAAGGAAGAAAAGAGAGCCCGGTGATTGCCAAGTCTATTTGGCGACTCGCCAAGTCTATTTGGCGACTCGCCAAGTCTATTTGGCGACTCGCCAAGTCGCCTCAATGACCGCCTAAACTTCCAGTGTGCCAATTCCTGAAGGAGAAAATTAAGTTCGCAAGATAAAGGAGCAGTCGGCGGATCGCCGAATGGTTCCGTGATGCAGTGTTAGATCGCCCAACGTTACAGACCTAGAGAATGCTGAAGGCCAAGGTAAAAAGGCGATGGAATTGACCAAAGGGCGGATCGCCGAGTTGATTGGCGAGCCCGACTTACTGCACCGAATGGCTCTTCGCAGCATATTTTTGGAGACTATAAAAACGTTTTTGAACATTTTAGTTGAGAATATATCAAGCTTTTTATCATTATCAAGTACTCCATTCGTCCCATTTTATGTGGCACCCTTTCCTTTTTAGTCCGTCCCAAAAGGAATGTCACCTTACCATAATTAGAAATAATTTAACTTTAGAATACCCCTTTTACCCTTAATGAAATAATTTTCAACCATACAAATATCTAAGAATTATTTTAGACCACAAATTTAAGAAAGTCTTCCTTTTTTCTTAAGTACCGTGCCATATAAAATGGGATGGAGGGAGTATCTTATGTTTGAATATTGAGTATTATGAACTGAGAGACAAGTTTTCCTTAGCATTGAAGAATTGAAGTTTTCCATTTTTTGAGAAATTGGAAATGGGTCTTTTGGATTCTTCAATTTGGCCCTTTGTAAAGACGAAATTAATTGTACCTAGTTGATGGAAACACAATTTGGTAATAATTTCTAACTTTTAATGATGTCTAGCTAAAACCCCAATTCTTGGGGTGTGATTATGTGATTATGGGTTGATTTAGCTTGCGGGTATTGCTAATTGTTAGTTTAAATGTTGTTTAGAAGTAATTTCAATCACTAATTGTGGTTCAATTTAAAGAATTGTAAGTTGCAAATGCAGTTCTATCTTCGTGTTTTTGGCTTGCTCGAGAGAGAGGGATTTTTAAAAACCAAGATTACTGAATTGATGGTCTATGGCTATTGGGTTGTCATGGGTTCAGCTCGAGAGAGTGAATCCTAAACCCTTTTTCACACATTCAGCTCGAGAGAGTGAATGGACTAAAGCGTAGGTTGTTCTTCTTTTTCATGTTTATTGATGTTCCAGAGAAATCAACTTGATTTGGGGTAAATTGTTCGAGAGAAAATTTACCTCCTCTATAGTCTAGTTTATTCACGGATTTATAGCTATTTTCTAACAGTTGCAATTACCTATTTGTCTATATTTTCCTATAATCGAATCACATCTCAAGAACCCGTTTGTCATCTTCGTATTATTTGTTGTTGTTGTAGCTGATAGTTAAAACCAGAACCCCTTTATTTGACATTCATGTCACCCCCTGATTTCCATTATGTTTTTATTCGATAATGTCTATTCCTATGACTGATTCGAACATGTTTGAACTTACGGATTGAATCTTTAAACACGTACCACTCCCTGTGGGATTCGACCCCAACTCATTTAGTTGGGTTATTATACTAACTAACGATCGTTGACACTTAGAATTGGAAGAAGTGTCCTTGAAACGTTAATCAAAATGGTGTTGCTGCCGGGGAGTGGTGTTGGTTAAGATTCTTTGGTTAAGTTGAATTTTGTTCTTTTCAATCATAGTTGAATCTACTTACTTTTAGTTTTGGTTTGTGTGTTGTTGATTAAAACAGAGGAAATGAGTATCAATGGAAGCAATGGTAGCCAAGTAGGCCACCAAGATGATTTCGGCAATCTCAACGATGTCAATGAGCCGAATGCTAATGACCCTCATCTAATGGGTTGAATTGGTGCCATTCGCTTGCCTCCGACCGAAGGGAATGTTGTGTTCCACATTACAAGCACCATGTTGCAGCTCTTGCAATTGTAGGGGTTGTTTGTTGGATTAGCTCATGAGGATCCCATGAGCACATAAGAAACTTCATTGATGTTTGCGGGCCGTTCTCCTTCAAGAACATTTCCTAAGAGTCATTTCGGTTGAGGTTATTCCCATTTTCTTTAATGGGAGAAGCATGTAAGTGGTTGGCTGAATTGCCAAGAGAATCAATCACTTCGTGGGAAGGGCTTGTCACCACATTTCAAGTGCGATTTTTCCCTCCTTCAAAGATAAGGACACTTTGGGACAGCATCCAAAGCTTCAAGCATTTGGAGGGTGAGCGACTTGGCTACGATTCAATAAGTTGGTGCTACAATGCCCAACTCATGGTTTGCCCGACAACGTTTTGCTGCAGTATTTTTACTGAAGCCTTGATTCGGTGAACAATGGTGTAGCTGACCAACTTTCTCTGGGAGGTTTCATGCAACAACCTTACGTTATAGCAGCCCAGCTTTTAGATGGTATGACCACAATTAATCAGGCTTGGTACACCCGCAAAGATCAGGTCTCCCCTCTAACGTTTAAATTAACCAAGGAGCAGCTGGAGAAAGACAAAGAGAGGGACCAGAACATGGCTAAGATCATGACACAACTTTGACATTTTGTCCAAAAATGTCATGGGAGCTGGTGCTCGAAGTGTCAATGATGTGGGTGTCGGGTGTGTTAATCCTGATGAGGCCAAGTTTGAGGCTTTGAACAACGAAGAGGTGAACTTCCTAGCCAACAAGGAGGTGGTTATTGTTCAAACTACCCGAGGCAGGGTGGTAACCAAGGTTGGAACAAGGATGAAGGTTTGAAGGATCGTGATAGAGAGTGGAGGGATCGTAAGCCCACTTGGAAGGAAAGGGATGGGGAGAAGGACAGGTACGTTCCTCCCCACGAGTGCCAAAAGGTAAAAGATTCTGAGGGTCATCAGTCTGAGGATATACTTTCTCACATTCTCAACAGGGTTGAGGGGTCTGATAAAATTTTGAAGGAAATAAAGGAAGATGTGTTGACCCTTAGCTAGACGGTTACCTCTCATTCTGTCTCTATCAAACAGTTGGAGACCCAGATGGGTCATATTTCGTCTCATTTAAACCCGAGACAACAAGGGGGGTTGCCTAGTGACACTATGGTCAACCCCAAGAATGAAGCTTGAGTGAGGACTTGCTTCGTTCCATTCGAAGACCAAATAAATGACATTTACACATATGAGTAACTTAAGGATCACCCGATCAAATTTTACAGGCAATTAAAGAATAGTTCGGGGCTTAGCTTAGAAATTTTTGGGGTGTTACAAAATGTATTGGAAAACTTGAAAGAAAAGACATCTATTTCATAAGCAATAAAAGAGAAAATCAATTCAAATGAATATAAATGAAATAATTGAAAGGGAGCAATTGATTTGCCTTTTCATCTACCGTGGCTATACAAATCCCATTTTTTCTTTTGGGTATGTATTAATTTTTCTAATTTATCATATTTATAAAATGTATATTTATATTTTTACACTTGAATGTTCTGATATAATATTTGTTTGGAAGACAAAACAATTATTCAATGTTTCATGGGCATTAAAGTTAAAAGAAATAACAATTAAACCACATTAAAAAGATGAAAATGATAAGTTGGAAATCATGTATTTGGTCTAGTTTAATTTTCATTTTTATTTTATTTAAAAATTTAGTAAGAAATTTCTTAATTAAAAACTTTCTGAGGGGCATTTTCGTAATGCAGCTTTGAACTTACAATCTTTCCACTTTTAATAGAAAATGATGATTAGTAATGTATTTTACTTAAGTAAAAAATAAGTGAAGGGCTTTTTGTAATCCAACTTTGACACATGCATTGCACGTGTGGCCCATGTGAACGTTTATAAGCCCATTAGAATGTTTAAAATTTTGTGAAAATATGTGTTTAATAAATAATAACATACATCAATTACAAATAAATCTTCAAAAGTGTAACAAGAAACACCAATGGTAAGTTTTGAACTTTTGTTAGTAGATAAAAAAAAATTAATAAAGTCATACATGACTAATTTGAGCAAAAATAAAAATACAGGCTTACAACAATAAGAAATTTAAAAGAATTAAACTAAAGAAGTCCAATATAGAGTAAGTACAAAAACTAAATGGGAAAAAGCATAAATTCCCCCTGAACTTGTCTGAAAAGTCAGTTACACGCTTATACTATCACGGTGACCTATTACACACATTTACTACTCAAAAGTGAATTTATTACAACCTTGAGATGTGTAACACCACTCTCACATTATATGGTATATTACACTCGCTGCCACATAAGTGCTACGTTAGCGCCATGTCATAAATTATAATATTTTTTTCTTTTCTTTTTTAATTAACTTTTCTTTGTTAACTATATTTTACACTAATTAATCCCTAATCAATTATTTTAATTCTCTAATAATTATATCTTCTTCATCACTAATCTCACTCTTATTCAATTCTCATTTCATCTGAAAATCATATTCGGCTTCACCTTCACTATTAATTTTGTTCTTCACCACCACTATATCACCTTCAATTCTTCTTCTTCTTTGTCACCCAACACCAAATATCACCATTATCAATATCAATTTTTTCTTCTTCACCACCTTCAATTATCTCTTTTAATTTTTACCACCTGTCACCCATCACCACCAAATCCATAAAACTGATATCACCACCAAACCCAAAAATTGATCAACAACTAAAATTTCTATAACAGAGTCAAAAAAATGAAAAAGATAGAAACAATCAACCGAAACGTTTCTAGATAAAATACAATTATTCACTAACAAATCTATGGAAAATAACCTAATTACGAATCAAAAAAATTGTGCTTGAAGATTGTGATAAAAAAAATAAAGAAGTGTGATGAAAATAAATAATGAAGAAGAAGAGGGAAATGGTTGGGTGTGAAGAAGAAGAAGAAGAAGAAGTATGGGGGGTTGAAAAAGAAGATTCTAACTTTTTTTTACTTTAATTTCAAATTGACGCGCCTATTTTTATTTTTATTTTCCAAGTCAATTTTAGGGGGTAAGAAAATTCACTTTTGAATAGTATAGGTGTGTAATAGGTCAATATGATAGTTTAAGCATGTATCTGACTTTTTGGGACAAGTTCAAGGGGAAATTTATGCCTTTTTCCAAAAATAAATACAACATACACATCCTTCTTAATACATAAATCATAATTTCTTGAGCTCTTGTTGACGCCTTCTTCCATAACCAAATAAAATTCAAGAGCTTTTTTATCGAGTTAAACTAAAACATGAATCAAATATTACAATGATGATATTAGCGCTTCACTACTTTAAATATTATGGAATAAACAAGATAATCTTGGGTAGGTGTCAGATGAAACAAAAAAAGTGAATTTATACAGATAAAGATGGAAGAACACCAAAAAAGATATCATAAAGTTTCATAATAAATATTTGGAGGTTATGAATATGAAAAACATGAGGGTTATGAATTTAAGAATAACAACTAAATAGGTAATTAGATATGAATTATGTAGGTAAATATTTAAAGAAAATTAAATAATAATAATAATAATTATTATTATTATTATTATTATTATTATTATTATTATTATTATAATAACAACAACAACAACAAATGCAGGAGAAAGAAAGATAAAGCATGCAAACGATATTTGTTGTTTCAATTTGTCACGATCCAAAAATACACGTGATGACACTTGTCTATTCTAAGCAAGAAAAGTCTGCCTCAACCCAACGAAATGAAAGAAATTCGAAAAGTAAAGGAAGAACAATATAAAAGGGGAAAATTGATTCATTCTATTATAATCCCAAAACCTAGTTGTCACACCCCGAGGCTACCCCTTATACGTAACATGGGACTTAGGCTCACGAATGATCCCAAGATAACCCTGAGTTTGACATATATCAAGCATACTAAAAATGACTAAGTAAAACATGTACTATGCAAAAGAAAAATAACAGTGAATAACTTAAATGGAGAAAACCCCAAATAGTCTGAATATAAGTGAAATAAACTAAGAGTTTAATGTTGACTGACCCAACACTTAACAACTCGAGTTGAATCTATTACTATGTCTGAAAAGCCTCTAACTGAGTTGAGTTGCTGGGACATGCCCCCTACATAGACTGAAAACTGAATATAAAGACTAAAATGGAAAGCATGTCTATTGTCCTCGAAGTATGAGGACTCACCACTAAAGTTGTTGAAGTCGGGCCAAAATTGATCTAAGCGTGATCTGGATGCTAAGTGTTTGAACCTACATCATGAAACGATGTAGCGTAAAGTATGCGTCAATACTTGAAATGTACTGAGCATGCAGAATATAGATACTAAGCTAAATAAAAGATATATAAGTTGAACAATACATAACTGAGCAATGATGTAATTTAAGCAAAGATATAGATACTGAAGTATAACAGAAAAACTAAACTGAATGCACTGACCAAGTACTAATCATGAAGATAACATGTTGAACTGATTACTGAAGTAAATGTTGAAAACCTGGTCAATACACTAAGAGTCTGACTGTGGGAGCTACTATTTAACCGACATAAACCACGTGAGCTAAACGTGGAGTCCGATGTATATGCCCCATCGGGAGGACCTAATATACCTTACCAGGGGTATAAAGGTATGAATGTGGCGTGATCACTGATGCTGATGCCCAACAGAGGGGACTTATAATCCTACGCAGGGACGTAGTTCTGGGACTATGAGGGTACGTTGAATCCTAGTCCAACTCGGTGCGAAGTCTACTCCCAACTGAATACATGTGAAGCTAAGATGTGTTACATACTGAATAGCTCAAAATACTGACATACTAACTGAGAATGCAATATTTATATACTGAGAATGTGACATTTGAAATCTGGAGCATGATTTTCTGTTTAACTAACCTAGCAAGTATTATTCATGAACTAAGAGAATTTACACAAACTAGGGTTCTGAGTTTTACACAAGGAATTAAGCAACGTTTCCAAGAAAACATGTTATTTAGACGATGGATACTATAGCAGCTGAAATCACCACAATTCCCAAGATTATACAAACCCTAGGTCTAAACAAGTTATGTGGAATCAAGGAACTGACTGAATTATAGGGACCTAGTGGATGAAAGGAACTCCCTAGTGAAATTTTACATACTTCGTGACGAAATCTAAGGATAAATCCTTTGGATTTCGGGGCTGGACTTTGAAGAACATTGTTGCTTGTTCTTGAAAGAAACTAGCGCCTATTTCTCTTCTTTTCGTTCTAACTTGGATGATTTTTTGGATAATGAGGGTTCTGGGTATGTCTGACTAGATTATTAGGCTTAGATTGAGTAAAACGACGTAGTTTAGGCATCAAACGACGTAGTTGAAGTGCATAATGCATGGGGGAAAGACCAAAATGACCCTGACTTCAAACTGATAAAGTGTCATCTAATACGGGACTGACGGACCGTCGTTTGAACTATTGCCTATCAACTGGGTCGTGGTTTGTGCTCTGCTCGACATGGCTTCACTAAAACGAGCATAACTTTTTACTAGATTTTAGCAAACTCAGTGGCGTTGGAAAGAGGATTCAATTTTCTTTCATTTGATAGTTCATAGGCCACCTAAATAATTTTTTGCTAAAAGATATGACCGTTTGAAGTTAACCCAAAAGCCATTTTTCTCTAAATAGTTGTTGACCCTTACCTACGGTCTGTAGGTCCAACCACGGTCCGTACTGGTCGGTCGTGGGTGGGATCAGGGACCACCAAAACATGGACCCCAACAACGGGACCCCACCTACGGATGGTGGGTCCATCGACGGACCGTGGACCACGGTCGTAGGTCTCATTTTTCGATCCTGAAATTCCTCTAAGTCTGGGACTCACTTATGAGACCTACGTACGGCTCGTCCGATGAATGAAGAACCATCCTGGTGAACCGTCTCTAAGTATTGGAACCTTGACTCTTACGGGAACTTGAACTGGCCAACCACGGCCCCACCTATGGTCCATGGGTGGTTCCTTGGTACTGGCACCAATTTTCTGAAAAACTAGGATTTTCTCCCTTATGAGATCCGAGGTGTTACACGTGTACAAGCCACTAATACATAAAGTGCCAAATTTAAAGATAATTACAAGTCTCGATGTTTTTGTTTCTCAAAAAGAATAAACCATGAAATAATGAACAAGAGGGTCCGCCGTGATGAAAAATAGCTACCTCTCAAAGTCCTATAACAAGTCTCAAAATAGGAGAAGAAGAAGAAGAGAAATCATACAGTACTAGGCTCGGAACCTACACAAGTGTAGAAGCAAGGAGTTAGTACCAACCAACACAGTACTCAGCAAGCAACTTAATAAACAAGGCAAACTAGCTAGAAATCGAATATTCCTTACATCCCTAACTAAACCTCCTCAAACAACAACCTGCATAGAAATCAACCCAATCTAACAATTTCACAATACACAGTTTACAAGGCTTAACCACACATATCAATAGTCACAGTTCAACAACCAACACGTATCAAGTATGACTATCACAAGTAACAAGTAGATCAAGTAAAAGTAACTAGTAGATCAATCACAAGTATAAGAGTGCATCATATCACAATAGTCAACTATTTTCGGAACCATTTTCCTTCAGCACAATTCCACTAGCAGGAACCATTTCCCATCGGCTTTATATCACATCACTAGTCTGAACCATTTCCCTTCGACTTTTTATCATATCACTAGCCGAAATCATTCTCTTCGGCTTTATATCATTTCATTAGCCGGAACTATTTCTCTTCGGCTTTATATCATATCATTATCCGGAACCATTTCCCTTCGGCTTGATATCATATCACTAGATGGAATAATTTTCCTTCGGCTTTATTTCGCATGTCTCATCACGGTGTACAACAATTAGTGTAAATAATTAATTTACACGGTAATGAAGAGACAACAACTTAAGCAATTCAAGTCCACATTCATGTCATTAAAGCATTTTATAAATCAACCAAATAGAGTCCATAACAAGGCAATTCAAAAAGCATTATAATCAACATGTTGCCTTATAATTAATACCTTTTTTTATTCATTACGATTAATCAAGTAGAACAATGAACCATTCACCTCATGCTCATTACTCTCCAACACACACAATGAATGGAAATGCACAATTCTACTAGATTTACAAGGCTTAGAAGATCACTTGCCTTAATTCAATCAAATAGTCAATCCAAGACTTGAGTCTTCCCTTTCCGAATAATGTCCAAAGTCACGCAATCTATTTCTATCAAGTAATCATAATAAGATTTTGGATATAATAAACACATACCATATACTTTGAAAAAGGGTCAATCAACTCAAAAACTTAATTAAGAAGTTTGAGTTTGAAAATCTTTACTTAGAAATATTACCCAATGCATTTGAAACTCATTAGTGAAAAACATTTCAAAAAAAAAATTAAAATCAGTTCACAATCACCATTTCAGTTTAGAACTCAAGTTCTTGAAGAACCATAGTATTCGCCAATCAAAACCCCAAGTTTTGATGTTCTAATCCATAAATAATCAAAGGGAATTGAAGTTTTAGGGTCACAAAAGCTTACTCAAATGACATAGCACAAGAATTTCTTCAAAATCACCTCCAAGATTTTGCAAAGCTCAAAATGAGAAGAATAGCTAGAACCCGGAAAATGGCAGGTCTAAAACCCAGTCTGATGTCGTAAAAGAGAACTCTGGTTTGCAAAAGTGAACCCAGATAAAATCCAGCCTTCGCGATCGCGAACAGACCTTCCTAAAGCAAAGGTCGCAATCACGGAGGTCAATATGATTGACCTCTCGCGAACGCGATCAATGCTTCGCTAAAGCGGGTCGTCCATTGCTAAAGCAAAGCACACAAACACCAAAAATAACAGCCAACTCTCAAATCATCGAAAGGACCCTTAAGATTCGTTCGGAACCCTGTAGACACAAACCATATATGCAATATGACTATACTCAACGTTCCAGGCTCAATGAAACCATCGAAAAATAAATCTGAGGTTTCCTTGACTCGACATCTGTAAAAGTCAGAAGAAAGGAACGTAACTCCTAAAAAGTCTAAATCAAGCTCATGACCTCTGAAAATTCAACCAAGACATCACTTAGGCCTAAATCATCCCCCAAATCCATAGAAGATATACTAAATTAGGTATTTTAAGAGGAAGAAGAACAAAAAACTTAGAAATACATAGTTTAAAAATAGGGAAAAAGGACAAATATACCCTCGAACTATCGTAAATGGTATGCAGATACCCTCCATCATACTTTTGTGACATTAGTGCCCCTGTCATCCAAAAACTAGAGCACATATGCCCTTCACTATAATGGAAGATTAAATAGGGACATGTGGCGCAATCTTATCTGTCGATCCGATATTTAATAAATGTCGGGTCGGTGGATAAGATTATGATAGTTTAGGGGTATATTTGTCCTTTTATGAAGAGACCCTTCTATTTATAACCAACAGATGATAGTATGAATATGTATTAACTGTCTTATCAAAAAAGTCACAACCCTTCGAAATTGTCACTACTCATCGAAAAAGTCACAATTCTTTTGAAAAATTGCAACCATTAGGAAAAGTCACAACCATTAAATAAGAAAAAGTATCTGCTTTTAATATTATTTAATATAAAAATATATATATCCACTAAATTGTATATTTTAAGTTGAGATTCTTCCGAAAAGAGATGATTAATCATTTGCTTCTCACGTTCTGTGAATAGCCGGGACATTGAGGAATATCCAGAAAGGCATTTCGGGAATCGGCCTGATTCTATCTCTTTTCGTTTGGTTTGAAGAAAGGAAGGATCCCAAAGAATCGATCTTTCTTTTCGTTGTGGAATCAAACAATAATTTAATAATCAAGTTAGGAAATGTATACGTAGTATAGAAGATATATATTTATTTAGACCGAGTATACGCCAAGGCAGAACTAAACGAATTATCAGGATTACCTAAGCAATTAGTTGATTCGATAAAAAATTATGCCCAAGGCGAAGGAGTCTATTGCAGATTCTTTAGCATTTCTATGGAATGCAAAGATGAACAAGTGTATTATCCTATGATAAACTACATCACTATAGAAAACGCAATTAGTTACAGATACCGTGAATAAGCCATAAAAAGTCTGTGAAGTTGCACATTTAGAATTTTACAATATCAATAATGTAGAAATTAGTTATAGTAAATTTATATATTATTTTATGCAGGAATTAATTATTCATATATTAGTTATTCCACCTTTGATCTTGCATAAAATAATACAATGTCTTGTAACTTATACATGTAATAGTTATGTAGATTTCTAAATTGTCAATCAAACATTGTATTAATTTTATACATAAATAACTTATTTCCTATCTACCTAGCAGGCATGGTATAAGTTATACAAAAATTAATACATGAATAACTTGTTTTTTATCCAACTACCAATCGAGCCCTTAGCTTGAATGCTCTGAAAAAATCTGGCTTGCAAAAACTTGGGCACCGTATCTGTGTAGGTTCATTTATCACTATTGTCCCTTTCTCTTTTCATGGGATCAGAAGTCACAACGGGAAGATTTCTCCGGTACTGAGTAGATGTCAACCTTCTCTCAAGAGGAGTTTTCCGCTTACTCACCACAAATCTGTTAACTCCCTTGCGCATTGGCATAATAGATGGGAAGTCTTCATCTGGGATTTGACTCAATTCAGATATGTCTTTTATCTGAGCAACACGCTGGAACCACCTCTCAGCTTTGGCTTCTTCAGACATGTCTAACGGATCTGTTTCCTTCACAGCAGACCCCTCCAAACTCTTTCCTGTCCATCCATTTCTGACGTTCTGGTTTCTAGGCAGCTTGGTTGAACCTACTCCCAAAGTCTCGGCTGGGGATACATCCTCATTCACGGAGTTTCTTCTGTCTTTACTATCAGTGTTGCAAGCATCTAAAGCAAGAGAGGCTTCAACTGAATTTCCAACACAAGGGACCCCCTCATCCCTGGAGAAATTTGGACTTGCAAACCTTGAATTCGTAAATTGATCAACAGGAGTCTGTGCAGTGATAGTATCTCTGAACAAAAACCCAGGATCATCTGACTGTTGATGTGTCTTCTCTACATCTTCCTTCTCACAATAGGTTTTGGAAAGAGGATTCATGGGTGATCCCTTGTGATCTGAGTTGCTGAATGTAGATGAAGTTCCAACCCTAGACAGAGAGGACGAATCTGTGATATGTTCCTGTTGTGTGTCCATTTTCGCAAAGTAGCCTGGAGGGAAGGGAACAAATGGGACAAAGCTACTGTTGTTTGCTTGCTCCATGGCCACTTGTCTTTTGTACATTGGAGAAGTCAAAGACCGGTCTTTCTTCTTGCTAACTACAAATCTATTTTCTCCTTTACGCATTGGCATAATCTCTGGGAAGTCATCATCGGAGATGGAACTTGGTAAGTCTTTGACATCATGCAGCTCCGCGATTTTCTTGAACCAACTTTCTGACTTCTCAGCTTGTTCTCTCTCTTTATCCTCACTGAGTGGGTCATTTGACTGCAACTTCTCCATGGACTTCCCAAAGTCATTTCCAAGACTTGCTGAACATGTTTGGTGACTAACCTCAGGAGTGTGAGAGACACCAACTTCTTCCTTTACTTTCTCATCCATCACTGAAGTTGGATTATTTTTCTGAAACATGCCTTTTGGTAATGGCACAAAAGGAACATAGTTAGAACCTCTTCCACTATGGTGAATGGCTGACTCACTATTTTTGTCTGCAGCAATGCCCTTATGACTTTTTCCAGACATTTGATCAATATTCTGCTTCATTGATGTGTCAAGGATACTATGTGCACCACCAGTCAAAGTGTTACCTTCTGGGATACCATTGTAACCAAAGTTTCTTTCGTATCGAGTGTTGGCCAACCTCCTTTCCAAGGGTGTTTTCCTTGTGCTCACAACAAACTTATTTTCTCCTTTCCTTGGCGGCATTATTTCAGGAAAGTCTTCGTCAGCTGCTGCACTATCCATATCAGAGGCATTGTTCATCTGAGAAATCTTAGAAAACCACCGCTGTGCCTTCTCCTCATTCTCAGCCAACTTAAGATCAATTCCATTTGGATACGCAGAGTTCCCATTGTACCCATCCTCTGCACTGGAGTGGGTAGTTCTAGGTGAAGCCCCAGCTGGTCGTCCGAAGTCGCATCTCAGGCAGACAACATTTCTCCCATAATTGAAGAAATAACATCTGTGATATCAACGTTATAATAAAAAAACATGTCCTACATGATAATGATTTGCATAGAACTAATGACTGAAATACATAAACAAGAGACTTATTAGTGCTTACTGAGGGCATTCCCACTCCCTGCCTGTCAGCTGTCTCCTTGGTCTAGGTTCCTCACATTCAAGGCATTTGTTGTTTCTTGCAAAGTTCATGAAATTGCACCTGTTCAATATTCATGCAGACTTGGACCGTTAAAGATCATCAAAGTACAAGAACCAACAAATTAACAAGCTTAAGAATAAGGGAAGGAGAAGGACAGAAATAATTTTACTTTGGGGTCAGTCCACACATTCCCTTATTTGGTAGAGCTAGAGCTAGAAGTATATGAAAGAAATAGCTTGAAAGACAACAAAAGTGTGTTAGAGTGGGTAAAAAATCCCACATTGTTTGGGGAATGGACTGGTGGTCTCATTATATGGACTTGGGAAATCCTCTCCTCATGAGCTAACTTTTGGGATTGAGTTAGGCTCAGGTGTCATATCTTTACATGGTACTGGCTCCACCCCCGTTTGGGCTCTCAACCCACGCTCCAATTGGGCCTGGGCGTGAAGAGAGAGTTAGAGTGGGTAAAAAGTCCCACATTGGTTGGGGAATGGACTGGTGGTCTCCTTCCATAGACTTGGGCAATCCTCCCCTCATGAGCTAGCTTTTGGGGTTGAGTTAGGCCCAGGTGTCATATCTTTACAAAGTGGAAAGTAATATTCAACTTTCTGTCTAAGCTCAGAAGGACTGAAAATGTTGATCCGAAGTGGTTGCATACCAAATTCCATTTCAACCATAATATTTATGCCAAAGAACAACAGCAGCACCCTATCCCTCTCTTATCTCCAAATTCTAGACAGGACTAGGTAAGGTACTACAGTATCCACACATCCATAAGATTACTTGCCACAGTAACCTAAATCAGCAGATTTCTAGAATAGATTCTACATATTCAAGTCTTTACTCATGGAAAACAAGACGTTTAATACAGTATAAAAGGTGAGGAATAAATAACAAAAAGGAGACATAAATTATATACTATATATTAGTCTTATGATTATTTCAAGCACATTGGGAACCTTTTATGCATGAATATTAATAGGAGAATATATTGCTTTTTGATATCCTAATGGAATTCATCAAAAAAAATGGACCACTAAAAATGGGATTTCCCTTCTTAACTCGGTGGATAATGGACCCGCCCCTCTACCCTTCTCCACTTAAATACTGGGCTTCGCTTTGCATGGTGTGGGGCTTGAACATGCAACCTAAGCCACAAATCCTCCACCTTTTGCCACTCGAGCTAGGCCTTCGGGGCTTGGTCCAAAGGACGGGTCACAGACGAATTTCTCGGTTATAAAAAAAATATGGGATTTCTCTCATATCCTCAAGATATATCTTTTATGCATGAATATCTTTAATGTATGAATATTAATAGGAGAGTTAAATGTTTTTTCATGTCCTAATGGAATTCACCAAAGAAAATGAAGGGTCACTATAAGTGGGATTGCCCTTGTCTCCTAAAAAGAATATGGGGCCACAAAGCTGAAATAGTAACAGACTACAAACCAATAAAAATTTTAGAAACAAGAAAGGCCAGAACAAGACAATTGTACATACTTTTGGCATATCCAGTCGCCTCTCTTCATTACAATATTTTGTCTAATAGGCCTTGATGTTTGTCCATATCTACCTGAAAAATCATATTGCTCTGCAGGAGGCAGGTTCACTGCTGGAGCTCCGCAGCTCACTTCAACCAACTCACGCAAAAGATTCCGGCAAGATGATTCTATAAGTTCCCTGCTATAGAGGGAGTTTTTTTCTGAAGAAACAGTGGGTTTACTCGCGTAACTTAATATGTATTTCATGAGATCAACTGTGTTAGCGTTGTCATGATCCAGCACCTGATATTTGAATCAAGATAAAGTTTCAAAAAGACAATAAACAACCAAAAAGTATGAGGAAAAACAATGTTCAGCAACACTATATCAGATGTGTACTTAAAGGTACAGTTATTTCAGTAACTCAAAAAAAAATGAACAGAGAAAAATTGTTGATGCAAGCTCAATATAGTATTTCCTTCAGTTTTCTCCAAGGAGTCAAGGAATAGTCAAGAGGTGTAAGAAGCAAATTACAAGACACAGGATAGCTAGAGATTACTTTGGCCAGATGTATTACTTCCTAGAGGATTAATTCAAAGGAAGAAAATTAAACAACGCAATTGCATCATAAGACACCTATTTTTAAGTTTAACTACCTAAAGTTCTTCAATGTAAAAAACAAAAACAACTTGGAAGTCATACCTAGAAGTTCCATCTTAAAGAAGGAAACCACTCGGCACTGAAATATCACACAAACCCTTCGACAGATTACAAACTTTGTTTTAAATATCACAAAGCATTAAAGTTCATAGCGAAACTGGAGGGTTTCCTGCAAGTGTTCCTGCAGGGGATTCATCAGTGATAGAGAGGAGATTGTCAAATTTTATCAGAATCTGTATATAGAATTAGAGATATGGAGATTTCCATTCAACCATTGATCAGGTGTTGTTATCAGTGAAGAAGACAATTTAATACTACAATGTCAGTTCAGTGAGGCTGAGATTAAAGAATGTGTCATGGCATCTGCGCGGGACTAGGCACCTGGACCGGATGGATTCACCATGGAATTTTTCACCAATTGCTGGGAGATAGTAAGCAAAGAAGTAGTGGCAGCAGTTCAGAACTTTTATAATCAGACCATTTTTTGAAAGGAGTTTCAATGCCACATTCTTAGCCTTGATCCCAAAAAAATTGGGGGCCAATAGGTAGCATATATAAAATCAACTCAAAATTGTTGACTGAAAGGCTGAAAAAAGTCGTTTCAAAACTGGTAGATGCACATTAGATGGCATTTATTGAAACTGGTAGATGCACATTAGATGGCATTTATTAAGGGCACGCAGATCATGGATGCTATTGTGATTGCAGTTAACAGGATTGTAAGGCACCAAAAGAAGCATTCCCTAGCCTCAACCAAAGTAAAAATTGGGCATCAACTTAAGTTCTACCAACACTCACAAATAGAATTACCTTACTACATCTAAATAAGCTTAAGTATCAAAAATGTCTCATCAAGTTAAGTAGTTTAGCTTTGAGCTTAGTTAAGGTCATCAAAAGGAAGCTCAACCTTGAATCGATCCAACTTTGCTTAGTTTGCAATCAAAACATAAAATTATTTTAAATAGATATAATGTCCACAAATGTAACTGAACCCTTAAGCTTATTTCCAAATTGATTGGACTAAGTAAATCTTATATTAATCCTTCTTTTAATATGTACAAATCCTTCAAATTAACTTATTTGATGAAGGAACAATTGTAACGACAACAGAATACTATATTATACTGTCAAATAAGAATAGCATGTGCTTACAGTGCTCCCGTCAATACCCAAGAATGCCCTCATTCTTCTTGCCGTCTCCAGAGCACCTTTGAACAAAAATGGTGTCCCATTTGATACAACGGCCTCAATATCCCTCCTTGAAAGCAACCTGCATTGCATGAAACAGATGCACACAAAGATGAAAGTAATGTTTATTTTATCTTACAAATATCTGAAACCTACATTTCAGTGTTTTGTCAAAAGCGAAGTGCTTAGAACAGAATTTATATTTTGGAGAAGTGTTAAATTTTCTTGGCATAGACATTTCAGAAATCAAACATTTACAAATTTCAAGATTTGATCATTAGTAAATTTAGATGAATCAAATAAGTGATATACAAGATATATTCAATCTTCAGCATACATACTCGCATAGAAATGCATGAAATACTTCTAAATAATACCCTCCCATACAAACTTAGTCAAAGGAAAATGTCATATCTACATATATCCTTGATTATTTACTTCCGTATCCCACTCTCTCTGTCCTCACTCCATTTGATTCCTTCTTCCTTGTAATATCTTCATATAGGCCTCTGAATCATTACTTAACAACCAATACTCTTGCTCATGCTGCAAACCAAAATAATCCTATAACCTTTCTTAGTTATGTCATATACTATTTCAGTTCTTACGAAAAGTAACATTGTTGAGAATTCCCAAACAGAGATAGATAAAATTTAAGATATGAAATCAAACCCTATGAAATTTGGGCGCTCCTGTGCAAAATCTAAGCAGAGGGTAGCAGCACGAAGGAAGTCTTGGGACAAGTCCTCGTATGCGACGAAGGAGTCCTCCACTGCAGGAGGTAGCTGGTCATTGCCAGTAAGAAGAGTAATTAAGCTACGCCATTCAGGCCAAGGGTGGGAGGTGAAAGAAGAAGAAGAGTCGAGTGGGGTGTTATTATTGATGGGCTGGGCATGGAATTGTTGTTGAGAGGGTGAAAGAGGGGATATATGGGAGTGACTGTAGACTGTGAAGCGGCGAAAACCGCATGCCAAACGACGAAGGTGGAGGAAAGAGGGGCGTCGTAGGTGATTGAGGAAGGTGGGAAATGGAGTGGCGAGGAGGGAGATGAACCTCGAAGCCATGTTTGGGGTTTTGCTAAACCCTCGCTTAACAGAGACGGGAAATGGCTTCTCGCCTAGGGGATCTACGATAGTTTGGGCGAATACACACCATTCGATGATAAAAATGAGGTAGGGGTGGTCCTCTTTTTGGCCAACCAGTTTAACCACATTTTTATTATATTTATTTATATATTTATATTTTTTTATTTTATTTAGGGAAAAGATCAAAAATATCCTCAATTTTATTTTATTGGTTGACTATGCCCTTACCGTTAAAGTGAAGTTAGTTTTGCTCCTACCGTTACTAATTTCACCATATATATCCCTCATTTGACGAAAAGCCTCAAATCAACTTAATCAACCCGAATCTTAAAAAAACAACCCATTACCCATTTTTAAATCCATGCCTGACCCCTCTAACACTCATTTGCAATTCCTCATTTGCCTATAATTATTGAAAATGATGAACAAAGGGAAAATAGGGGAGGAAGAAGCAATAACTTCAGCCTTTGTTTTCCCATTTTTCTGACCAGCCTCTGCTCTCCAAGCTGCTGTCCAGCCACCAAACAACCACCAAACGACCCCATTTTTTCCGTTTCCATAGCCACCATCACCCACTTTCCGGCCAGCGACCAAACCCACATGAAATCAGCCCACTCCGGCAGAAAACCCGTAAACCACCTCACAACCAGACGCTAACTCCGGTGAACCAGACCACCCTTTACTACCTCTTTTCTCCAGCCAAAATGTCACCAGAAAACACCCAAATCGACCCCACTAGTCGACTTCCCTCAACCCATCTTCCTTCTCCAATCAGAAACTCATTCAGCTTCAAACACACAGAAGAAAACCTGAGATCTGTCCATAATATTTTTCGATGAGCAATTGTTTTGATTTCATTCAAAAGTCGTAATTTGTTTCATATATAAGCATTATTGGATTGAAGAGAAAATTGAAAAGGGGGGAAATGGGTGGATCTTTGATAAGTTCAGACATTTTTGTAATGGTGGGTTCTTTTTACATTGCAACATTTTTTGGCGAAAATCCATCTCTCTAGAGACAATTAAATGAAAGGTGTCAATTAAGTCTTGCTTTGATTTTTGGTGACACTTTGACCAAGAAGCCAGAAAAATGATTAGATATAAATTAGATAAAATAAATGAGTTGAAAAAAAAGGAATACTTAAGCTGATTCCAAGATGTATGATTGAATCAAAGTAATTTGTACTTCATTCAAGCATTGGATCTCCTGTCTCATATCAATTAAGAGGGGTCATGGAAAGAACAGGTTCAAAGTCACGATCAATTCCTTTTTCAAATCCTGATGCAGCTGCACGAGCCCTTCCTGATGTGAATTAGGAAGGATTGGTCGACGAAATATGAACCGAAAACTGAAAGGGTCAAATCCATTTTAAAATGTAATTAAGTAAATCTAGGACCAAATTAACATTTTCAAAACTTTCTAATCTTTTATAAAATACAAAAAAAAACACTTCAGTTTTCAACTTTTATAATTCTATCCAAACCATTTAAAAAAAAGTAAAAGAAAATAGAATTTTCTCTTCTTCTCCCAACGTTCTCTTTTCTCTTCTTCTTCTTCCTTAGAAAATCCAAAAATACGACTATCAAAACAAATATTCTCCCCCATTATCTTATCTTCCTCCTCATCTCCGACCGTGACTATCTCCTCTTTCTAAACTGAAGATTGTGTTCGACTTAAAATGGGCAAGTCATTTTTTGAAAGATTTTACAATTTTCGAACAATACCAAGTTTTTTTCTTGGGTTAATGAACAATAAATCGTTCTATAGATGTGAAAATTGAATAATGGTGTAATGGTACGTATTATTTATTGTTTTTGAAAGAAAATCAACAAATCCAAAAAAGCCCTAATTTTGAGGAAATGTATATGTATTGTTAACATTCAGTGAAAATTCATTTTTTGTTACTTTTGTTGTTCTTTTTGTAATCATTTTGTTCATATGATTTTAGAAATATAGTCTTGTTCAGTTATCCAACATATATTTCATTTGTTGAATGATGTACATTTTAGTGATATGTTGGTATCTATTCCAACAGAGTTGTCATATGTTGGAACATATCACCTATGTGTTAGGGCAACAAAATGGTCATATGTAGTAACAGAAGATTAATCTGTGGCACATGAAGATTCATTTGTGGCCACAGAAGATTCATTCGTGGCAACAGAAGGTACATATGTGGCAACATAATATTCATTTGCCCCGACCGATACCACCATTCATTACCGTGAACCAACCCCTCTTCAGTATAGGCAGGTCTTTCTTTAGAACAGATTCATTCCAGAACAGAAAACCAAATTGAGAATCAGAATCGCGCTTGGACCCTATCGCTAGAACGAACAACACACCAGCGATCAACATAAGTGTCACGACCCAAGCCTAGGGCCTAGACGTGA
>NW_006238927.1:3875377-3877799 GCF_000226075.1 Solanum tuberosum | reverse complement strand
ATATGTATTGTTAACATTCAGTGAAAAATCATTTTTTGTTGCTTTTGTTATTTTTTTGTGACCATTTTGTTCATATGATTTTAGAAATATAGTCTTGTTCAGTTGTCCAACATATATTTCATTTGTTGAAAGATGTGTCGTATATTGCTACATTTTAGTGATATGTTGGTATATATTCCAACAGAGTTGTCATATGTTGGAACATATCACCTATGTGTTAGGGCAACAAAATGGTCATCTGTAGTAACAGAAGATTAATCTGTGGCACATGAAGATTCATCTGTGGCAACAGAAGGTACATCTGTGGCAACAAAATATCCATCTGCGACAACATAATGTCCATCTGTGTCAACTTAAGTATAAATTGCTACCCATTATTATTTTATAACAAATTGTAAACTCTCAACCTTTTTTCATTTCCCTTGTAGATGAAATGATACAAGAAGCTTCATCCATGACAACAACTCAATCTTTTATTGGTGTTGCTTCCTCTTCTAACATCAAATGCTCTTTTTGTCTATGCGAAGAATGTGAGCTGCAACATGATTATTTTATTAGTCGTGTTAAAGAATTGACTGATATTTTTAAAGAAATGACTTATAATATTGATGTCCATACATCCAAGAAGATTTCACAGCCTTTGAAGTGTATGAGGTTGAAAAAATCTATTTTTCAATCACTATCTATAATTAGTGAAAGAAAAAAATCAATGACTACTGCTCCAGTATCACACTCAAACCCAAAAGCCAAGGAAAAGGAGAAGGAGAAGGAGAAGGAGAAGGAGAAGGAGAAGGAGAAGGAGAAGGAGAAGGAGAAGGAGAAGGAGAAGGAGAAGGAGAAGGAGAAGGAGAAGGAGAAGGAGAAGGAGAAGGAGAAGGAGAAGGAGAAGGAGAAGGAGAAGGAGAAGGAGAAGGAGAAGGAGAAGGAGAAGGAGAAGGAGAAGGAGAAGGAGAAGGAGAAGGAGAAGGAGAAGGAGAAGGAGAAGGAGAAGGAGAAGGAGAAGGAGAAGATTTATAATGATTACACAATTGCAGAAGAGACAAGGACGATCATTACTTAGTCAATTGCTCGGATCTTGAGTTCAAACAACTTGATTTTGTATTTGCATTTTCAAAGAAGAAGGACTGATTCTACGTAATGTCTCAACCCAATAATTGCTGGACTGATGAGGTAAATTCATGCCACATTTATCTTTTGATTTAAGAAGGATTGGTTCTACGTAATGTCTCAACCCAATTAGTGTTGGACTGATGAGGTAAATCCATGCCCACTTTTATCTTTTGATTAAGACATGAATACATACAAATAAATTGATACAGAAATACACTTATTGATGCATTTGTGCAGTATGTGGATGTCATTTTATACTATTTGTGGAAGAAGTCGAAGCAACAGAGTCATTCTAAATATTGATATACCACTACTAATTGTTTTTTCAAAACAAACATTGACAATGTCAGTGTTGTTCCTGAATATGAGAATAAAATTGTTGGCACTATCAAAGGGTTTGGTATAACTGTTGGACTGCCTTGGCACCTCACAGATGAGGTTTATGTCCCTGTAAATTGTAATGGGGAGTTTCATTGGGTCTTGGCAGTCGTTGTATTGAAGGAACGACGCATAAAGGTGTATGATTCGATGTCATAATCTAGGACTAATAGAAAATTGTGCTATGAGATTCAAAAGTTGTCTACATTGTTGCCAAAGTACCTTGAATCTAGCGGATTTTTTGAGCAATAAGACCGAACCAACTTGTCAGTTCTTGAATCTTACCAAGTCATACATGTTACTGGTATTGCTCAACAAGCAAGCAATAGTCTGTAAGTATCACATTATTTTTTTGTCTTACCACTATTGAAAAATGATGTTATTATGTTATATTTTCTAATCAATGATATACCATGCAGTGATTGTGGACTTTTTGTTGCTGCATACGCTGAGTTTTTTAGTGATGGACTACAAGTACCATCTAGTGGAATTAGTTCTGAAACCCTTCGCATGAGATATGTTTCACTCCTATGGAATTATGGGATCTTAAAGGCTCATAGTGGCTATGTTAGTAACAATGAAGACCCACAGAGGGCTAGACCTAAAAAAGCAAAGTTCGATGAAAATGTTGCGGTTACCACCATTGATTAGATTGATGTTTATGTATACCATTGTGAATTACCTTTTGTTGATAAGTTGTATAAAACAATTGGTGAAGTGTTCATTTTTTCTGATAATATTAATATTAATGATTTTTTTTTATTTTGTTGGAACAAATGTCAATTATGATAAAAAGAAAGAAATGTGGTGTATGTGGCAACATATATAATCTTTGTTGTAAAAAATACCACATAATTATCTGCATGTGACCCAACAGAAAGGATACATGTGGCAACATATGTCACAGAAAGAAGATATGTGGTAACATATGTCA
>NW_006238927.1:3866270-3875188 GCF_000226075.1 Solanum tuberosum | reverse complement strand
ACAACATATATAACCTCTATTGTAAAAAAAAACACCACAGAATTATCTACATGTGCCCCAACAGAAAGGGTATATGTGGCAACATATGTCACACTTTGAAATTGTCAAAATTACAAAAAAAAAAGGTTTAAACCAATTCTCCCTTTATTTTTCCCTCTCTCTTCTCCTCTATAAAAGGTCGTTTCATATTCCAAATTTAATTTATTTTTACTAATTTCCGTTTTCTTTCTCTTCTTTCCTTTCTCTCGTTCCATTATTACTTCACAGATCAAGGTTGTTGTTGCGATATTTTCTACAACATCAGTGGTAATCTGTTGCAATCCTCTTCTACAACAAGGCGTCGTTGCCCTCATCATTTCTAGTTTATCGTTGATATCTTCTCAGGTAAAATTTAATTAGGGTTTTGAGAAATACTTACTGGTATTAAATCAGGACATTTTTAGTGATTTTATCACTTATTTATTTGTAGGTTGGTTGGATAGTTATTCCTTTTGAAATATTATTTGATTTCAAAAAGCTTAATTTGTAGTTCTTTGGTTAGGGTTTAGGGAGGATTTTTTGGTTTGTTGGTTGGTTCATGTGTGGTATTGAATCGTATTTGTTGTTTGTGTTGTTGTGTATTGTGTTGTGTTGTCTTGTTGTGTTTGGTTGTTGTTATTTTTGTTAAGAAATATTTAGTTTTTGTGGTTGCAGATACAAATATAATGGCTCATGTCAAAAGAAAAATTGTATTAACAAAAGAAACAACTAACACAAAGATCCAGAAGAGGCCTAGGACTAAAACTTGTAGGAAGAAGAATGAAAATTTAACTACCACTCTTTTAGAAGAACTTGCATCTGAAGCAGTTTCTTCTTCTCAAGTAGAACTAGAGTTTTCTCAAAAAGAATATGAAGAAAGAGAAAAATAAAAAAATGAAGTTGATGATGATGGAGAAAGAGAAGAAGAAGTTGATGAACAAGAAGGAAAAAAAGAAGATGAGGAAGAAGAGGGAAATAAAAAAGAAGTTGAGGAAGAAGAAGGAAAACAAAAAGAAGTTGAGGAAGAAGAAGGAAAAAATAAAGAAGTAGTTGAGGAAGAATAAGGAAAAAATAAAGAAGTAGTTGAGGAATAAGGAGGAAAAAATAAAGAAGTAGTTGAGGAAGAAGGAGGAAAAAATAAAGAAGTAGTTGAGGAAGAAGAAGAAAAAATAAATGAAGTTGATGAAGACATAGGAAAACAAAAAGAAGTTGAGGAAGAAGAACAAGAAAAAAATGAAGTTGAGGATGATGATGGGATCAAAACTATCAGTGCACACACTTTCCTTGTGCATTTGCAGCCTAATGCTACTAGTGATAGCATTATCAGGTCAGCCATGGGAAAACCTTTTGACACCTTCATGATCATGCTCAAGCAGATTGGTTTGGAAGATTTTTTTAGGAATAGTTATTTTGGTCATTTTCTTGGTTTGCCAGAGAAAAATAATGCACGTTTTCAAATGACCATGGTCTATGAACTTTTGAAAAGAAGGTTCATTTTTCAGAATCCTGAAAAGAAGGATGAGGTTTTGATTAATTATTGTGGCGTGCAACTCTTTTTTGGCAGAAGAGAGTTTGTCATAGTTTCAAGGTTAAAATGTCATCCTCCTTCTGAGCCAATCTCTGAATTCATAGTCAAAAAAGAACCACGAAGACGAAAGAAAAGAGAAAAAGAAGAAACAAGACAGTCAACTGAGGAGCAGGACTTGGTGTCCCTTGTTGGCACAAGCTTCAAAAATCCCGATTTGATATATGTGTTGAATCACGAGGATACATCAAAGAAGCACAAGGAGTCATTATGCTTACTTTGGTTTGTACATAATGTACTTTGGGCCAAAGATGTCAACAACAACATATCCCTTAAATGGGTGAATTTATCTCAGGATATTGAGACTTTCAACAACTATCCTTGGGGTCATGAGAGCTTTGAATTAACTGTCAAATACTTGTTGAAACCTTTAGGACCAAAGACCAATAACTTATTTGGCTTTCCATGGGCTTTCATGGTAAACAAAAATGTTCTTAATTTTTTTATATTATATTGAATAATTCAACATTTGATTTGTGACATGTTTTCCTTTTTTATAGGCTTGGGCATTTGAAGTCATTCCTCATTTGAGGTATCAAGTAACTGCAGAAGAAGAGATCTCATCTCCAAGGATATTGAGATAGTTGAGAGCAAACATAAAAACTGTCAAAAATCCTCCAGATCTTTATAACCCTCCTCATGATGCAGTAAGTTATATTATATTACACCCATATATGTTGCAACATATCACTAATCTGTAGCAACATGTGACCCAAATATTGCTATAGATGACTCATATGTTGCAATATATCATCCAAATGTTGCTATAGATGACTCATATGTTGCTACAGATGATCCATCTGTTGCAACATGTGACACAAATGTTGCTACAGATGCCCATATGTGTCAACATATCACCCATCTGTAGCAATATATGACACATCTATGGCAACATCTGACCCAAATATTCCTACAAATGACTCATTTTTTATAATTTTAGGTTGTGCATCCATGGCTTGTCCCAACAGAAAAGGAATTGCAAATGTCATATCTAATTACTCTAGGGTTGGTTGAAATCTTATTTGATCCTGTTGTGGATAGAGTTAAAATGGAGTTAGCTGGAGCAAGAACCATCAAAAGAGACAGTTGATAATGTATTAGTTGTTTTTGATGGGGTTGATGGTGGTGGTATTGATGTTGGTGCTGGTGTTGATGTTGGTGGTGATATTGGTGTTGGTGTTGGACAAGACCAAGGGGCTACCTCTTGTAGGAGATGCTCTGGCTTTCTCTGTGAGAAGTAAAGAAACTAGATGAAGATTCTATCATGTATCTTCAAACATTGAGTCAGACTGTCAATGAATTTAAAAACAAGAGGGGCTCAAGGTCATTCCATCAAAGAATGTTCGGCATCCATATACTCCACATGCCAAGGGGAGGAAAAAATCATTTATCAAGGCAATACAAAATTTGAAGAAGAAGATCTTTGGAAAATTGCCAATGGCCGTAGGAGAGGAAGTGTTGGAGTTCAAGCATGTGAATGTTTATAAGCGTGTGTCTATAGCTCAAAAAAAATAAACTGATAGAACTGTCGAGAGCAAAGGATCTGTATGCACAATACGACATGTATTTTTTTAGTGGAGAAGATTTCAGGACCATGACAAGCATAAAAATTTGGTGGGAAGACTGGGTAATTTTTCTCTACTAGTTCCTTCAATTTATAATGTTCGTTTTTTTTATCTTTTCAATGATTACTCTTCTTTACTCTTTGATATTATTTTTTATTTCAGTATATTGATGAAATCCTTACCCTCATGTGGGAGAGGCATGTGAGATACCCTGAGTATGATTCCGCAGATAGAATCCTGGATCTCAATTTCTATTTCAATTTCAAACTAAGCTATGACAAAATCAGCGATGAGGCAACAACAGTTGGTGGCATAAGCCTTACACAGTTAATTAATAAGTTTGAATGGAATGAAGATATGATTAACTATGTCAAGGGCATTAGTCCATATCCTGGAGGCATGGATTGGATTGGTGAAAAATGAATTTTGATAGTCATGAACATGAACAAAACTCATTTTTGTGACTCTTGAGAACCTCTTGCACGAGGGTCGCATGAATGTTTATGACTGTCAGCTGATGGGTATGGAACATGCCAAGTTTTTGATATTCATATAACCTGTGTTCGAGTTGCTGCCAAAATTGTTGAAGCAAAGTGAAATAATGAAGCATTTGCCAGATAAATTACTCAATGAACCATGGGAATTTAAAGGTCGATTGGATCCCATGGTAACAAATGAAACCAAAGCCACATGTGGGTCATATTTGCTTGCATTTATTGAGCATTTGATTACTAGGACAACAATTCAACCTCCCCAAACCCTGTTGTATGACAATACAGTTGGTCGAATGCAATGGATTTGGGCTGCTGGGATAGTATCTAGGAGCTTGGGAGCCTTGACAATGTGTTTGTAATTAATGACAATATTTTATTTTATCACTTATGTTATGTCATTTTATGTTATATTGAGAGCAAGTACTTAATCAAATGTTGTTACATATGTCTCATATGTAGCAACATATGGGTCATCTATAGCAACATATGCCTCAAATGGTCAAACGTTGCTACATAAGGGTGATATGTTGCAACATTTGAGACATCTGTAGCAACAGATGAGTCATCTATAGCAACATATGTCTCATATGTAGCAATATTTGACTCCATTTTTGCGACATTTGACTCATATGTTATGTTAAGAACAAGTAAAAATGTTGAAATAGGAGTGCAAAACTACGTTTATTTATTTCCACAATTATGATAATTTCAATGGTTGTACACAACTACATAAGAATGTTCCATCCTCCACAGTGTTCTTCTTGGTAATGCTTAAAAATAAAATAAAAAATCACAACAAACAACACGAAGATTAGCTTCCAGTTGTTACAATATTTGGTCTTCTTCTTCTCCTTCATCACCCATTTGTTACTTCTTTTAATATGACTTTCATCATCAATTTCCAACTACTTAATTCTGTTCGTCAATCTCAGAATAACGAACTTGGATTGTATATCAACATATTCACGATCCCTCCATCTAAAGAAGTTGCATGCATTCTCCTAAAATCACACAACAAAGAATTTAATTAAAAAAAACAATAAGAGAAGTCTCCAGACTAAGATGTAGAAATATACATACACGATAGCGTGGACAAGACCAAAATCTTCAACCTAGATTGTCCTTCGACCATGAAGTTTGCATTGAAAGTAAGTCTCCATGTTTGCAACAGATTTTCTTACCCAACATGGGATCATTTTCATCATTACAAATTCGATTCAATATTGCATTTGACATTATATCAAAAGTAACAAAAACAAACAAAACTCATTCATTAGATCTAGATCTAGAGTATTGATCTATATTTAAAGAACTCATTCTTGCCCAACCACTATATTGCAAAGTTAATGATTTCATTGATTTGACAATACATGACAGTGCTGAGACTTGGTTTAACCAAAGGTCAATCAAATTAATTGTGTGTTAAAAAACAAAGAACAGAAAAAAGATTGATGAAATAAAAAACATCATTATATTCCATGCACTCCAGAGATCCGAGATCCATGCGAAGAGAGAGAAAGAAAGATAAAGCGCGAAGAGGAGAGAAACCGAAAAACATTAAACATAAACATAAACATGTCATTATTAGTTGATAGTTGAACTAGTGACATGCAAGGCTAGGCTAAACTACATATCCATATTTACAAGGCATTAACGCCGAACAAAAACAACAAAATTTACATCTGAAACGCTCTAGCCCTATACTACCTACTTCAGCCAGCAAAAAAGGACTTGACTGGAGGATCTGGAGTCAACATTGAGCGATTAAACCTAGAGGGGCATCACTATTCTTTCTTGAAGGGGTGGTGGATCAGAGCTACCCATGCACTCTGTCACAAGACCACCTACAGAAAAATAAACAACCATAGTTAGCTACCTCGTACACGCCGTTACAGTAGACATGATGTTATATATAAAGTAAGAAGACTTACCAAATGATGAAGCTACCCTCCATTAGACAAGATCCGACTAAAACAAACAACAATAATCACTCATGCACTGAGAACACACTTGAAGAAGACTTCATATTAACTAAGAACAACATAATTACATTGATCACCCATAACAAGAGCATGCGGAGACTTAAATTTGTCCAAGGTGGTAACATCTTCTCAGGAAAATTTGAGTGTGAGAGGAGGAGAGGAGAAAGAATAAAGGAAAGAAAATAAAAAACGAGAGCCTTTTTTTGTGAATTAAGGGAACCCTAATTAACCCTTTTATAATGAGTGAGAGTGAGTGGAGTGTGTGTTAGTGGATTATTCTAGAATGATCCGTTACATTACATGTTGAATTAACCCCAAAAAGACTATTTTATGATATACATATGTTGCCACATATGACATGTCTGTTGCGATTTCTACTGAAAAAATCAACATTTTATCCAACAGAACGTGCATATGTTGCCACATATGACACTTCAAGGATCGGTTAATCAATAAATTGAGCGATTTAGGAAAGGAAAAATGTCAACTTGGACCAAATTTTAGTACTTTGAACCATAATTAAGCAATAAAAATATGCTATAACACTTGGAACAACGATTTACAAGGGTGTTATCTAATTATCATATGGAGTTACTTGGCCATTGTATGATGAACTAGTGGGATGATAGTCTTTGTAAAAATAATTGATAGAATTGAATGAAGATTGTTGAATTAGACCATAATTTTGAACTTAGACATGTTGTAGGACTATATATTAGTGTTACATGTTGAGTTAGGTGACAATTTAATTGAATTAACCCCCAAAAAACCATTTTATGATATACATATGTTGCCACATATGACATGTTTGTTGCGATTTATCCAACAGAACGTGCATATGTTGCCACATATGTCACTTCAAAGATCGGTTAATCGATAAATTGAGCGATTTTGGAATGGGAAAATGTCAAATTGGACCAAATATTAGTACTTTGAATCATAATTAAGCAATAAAAATATGCTATAACACTTGGAACAACGATTTACAAGGGTGTTATATAACTATCATATGGAGTTACTTGGTCATTGTATGATGAACTAGTGGGATGATAGTCTTTGTAAAAATAATTGATAAAATTGAATGAAGGTTGTTGTATTAGACCATAATTTTGTACTTAGACATGTTGCAGGACTATATATTAGTGTTACATGTTGAATTAAGTGACAATTTAATTGAATTAACCCCCAAAAGATCATTTTATGATATACATGTGTTGCCACATATGACATGTCTGTTGCAATTCCCCCAACAGACATTGCATATGTTGCCATAGATAACACTTCAAGGATGGGTTAATCGATGAATTGAGTGATTAAGCAATGAAAAAATGTCAATTTTTTTTAGATTAAACATTTTATAAAGAACAAATACAAAAATCAGTACAAAACACAAAAAGGTCACCTTTTTTTCCCCATGAGTCTGCAAGAAATGTATATATGTTGCCACACATGAAAATTTAATTAATACAGAAATTTAACTACTTCATCTATTTCCAAATCACAACTACATAATTCACAACGAAAGTGATACAATTGATGAATAGTGCAACAAATTGGTCTTTCTCCTAACAAATGAGGTTCTAGTACCCTTTCAAATAAAATATATCGCAACTTCTGTCGACATCTTCTGAGTTTTAGTGACTCCGTTTTTCTCATGTTGGCAATGAACATTAAGACTTCTCTCATGGATTCACCGCCATTGAAGATTGAAATTATGTCAAGCACATAGGATGCACCAATGTGGCCACCGTCTGCTGCTTGATTAAGCATTTCCAATCCATTTGAATCGCTATGGTTGAAAAAATCATACTACAGAAGAAATAACACATTTAAAATGTAAAATACATTGATAAAAACGTGAATACATTCGAAAAACATTAAAAATTATCATGCATTTTCTGTATAAGGCTTCTAAATTTCTCGATGCTATGCACATTTCCAGGAAATAAGTGCATTTTTGAACAACTGAACACGACCATATAAATTCAGGAATGCTGACCAATGTTACCTTCTGATATACAGAAGGTTCATTAGTGACTTGATTGAGGACCTTGGAACTGAGAAATCAAATCAAATGGTTAGGAAATCAAATTAAAGAGCGAAAATTGATTAATACATACATACCTTAATTTAACCCTCATTAAATCTTTGAGGGAGTAGGAAGCAATCCTTTCAACGTTTTCAATTAGTAGTTCCCTCGGAAGGGATTCAATGTAGTTTTTTTTACTCATAGTCATTTTTGAAGATTTCTTATTCTTCCTTCCCATCTGGAAGAAAATTAAATGAAAGGACCTAAGTTGTGTTCCTATATAATTCCAATGTAATGAATGTGAAAAGTTGCAACTTTCGAAGACGAAGAGGCACTTTTGACTTTTCAAATGCAAATACTTAAATTCAACATTTTATCCAACATAACATGAATATGTTGCCACAGAAACTACAACAAATTTGATTATTAGGGACAAATAATTTCGTCATTTATAAATCATATTTCGTCACTAATAATCTTGTGTGACGAAAAATAATTCATCAATCAGTCGTCACTAAATGTGTGTCACTAAAAGTATACAAAGACGATTTAGTGCTTCGTCACTAAAAGTATTATATCAACTACAAAAAGAAGAATCGTCCCCAAATGCATAAACATTTGTGACAAATTTATTTGTCGTAAAATGTATAATCTTTTTGTAGTTAATAGTATGTTTTGTCACTAAAAAGGTTATTACTACCAACAAAATTTTATCATCGCTGATTATTTTAGTTCAATTAGTGACGACATCAATTGTCTCTAAAGTTATATGTATTTCGTAGTTGAATAAAATGTAATTTCATCACTAATGACTTTTTTTTTATACAAAATAAAATATTTTGTCATTAAATGTATTAATTAGGGACAAATTTATTATTATAAAAAGGTTGATAATTTTGTTGTTAAATCTATCATTTTGTCGCTAAGGGCCTGTTTAGAAGGACACCCTGGTAATTGAATTTGGTGTAATTGGTGTAATTACATTGTCTTGTCCTGTTTGGAAGGACAGGTAATTACTTGGTCAGTAGGTAATTGGTGTAATTGGCAGGGGGTAATTACACTCTACAATTCACAGGCAGAGGCTGTGAATTGCTGGTAATTACATGGTATAATTACCACCTGATTACTTTTTTTTTTTTTTTTAATTTCTATTTTTATTTTAATTTTTTTAATTTTTTTTACTTCTATTATTTTAATTTCTTTCTCTTAACCTTACTTTACGTGATTCTATGTAATTTTCTCGTA
>NW_006238927.1:3863285-3866189 GCF_000226075.1 Solanum tuberosum | reverse complement strand
GCATAATTTTATTAGTATTCTAATTTTTAAATTAAAATAGAATTTACATTGCACGTCATTTTTAATTAGACTTGATAGATTATATTTTTGTCAAACATTTAATAATTTATGATATTTTATTTATATATTACTATTCTTTTTATCAAACATGCATTTCACAATATTCGTAGAAACTTCATACTTTTAGTTGTTACGATCAATTCAATTGAAATATATTAATTTGAAAAAATATAAATCAATTATTTTTTCATAATATTAGTTACAGTAAATATGTTTATTAATTAATATATTTTCAAAAAAGAATATATATCTTAAATATTTAATTTAATGTCATTTATAAAATTTCTTATTTGTCTGGTATAAATTTAAAATGATTAATTTTTATTTTTAAAATTTATTATAATTTTATGTTTGCAATTGTGCATCCAAACAGAACATGTGTAATTACACTGTGGTATCCAAACAGGACATGTGTAATTACACTGTGGCAACCAAACAGGTCAGTGTAATTACTAGATTGTGTAATTACTAGGCTGGTAATTACTACCCTAATAATTACACCAATTTCAATTACCTGGTGGCTTTCCAAACAGACCCTAAAAGTATTGCTTTTACAGACAACATGTATTGTCACTATAAATTATCATGATTAGTGACAATTACAATTGTCACAAAGTAAAAAATTAATTTGTATCAAATTAAAAGGGCTACTAGGACAATATATTTTTTGTCACTAAATATAATCAACTTGTGATGAACTGATTTATGAAGAAATATTTTGTCACTAATTACTAATAGTTGATGATATTTAATTAATTTATATTGATATTATTTATTAAATTAAAGTTGCATAGATTAAAAATAAAATAATAAAACATGCTAGATAATAATAAAATTAACCCATGATCATATAATTAAAAACAACTAAAATTATACTACATAATATCTCATTACAAACACCTTAACTAAAAGAAAAAAATATTTCCAATAACAAAAAAAAATGAAACTGAAATATACTAAATATTACATCTAAATTAAGACATATACGTAAAAGTTCCTTCCAAAGTGTCAATAATGTGATGACGCATAGCTTGCAATAAATCTTGATTCAATTCTCATCTTTTATACCTGTGAAAAGAAGAACAAAAATAAAATTAAATTTTATTTTGAAGTGTTCATACTAGGGCCAACAGTAAAATCTTTTTTATAAGACTTATTGAAAAGATTATCCTTGGTATTACAATTCCATTTAAATTTCATTATTTCATATATATATATATATAAAATCTTCAATTTACAGTGAAAAGAATTATCATTACAAGTTTAACAAGTTTATGGAGTACATCATCACACACTACTCTACATGGCAACATAAACTCCATCAATATATTCATGAAAACTACTAACTATTAAAATATAATGTAATCTATGTAGGAATTCTCACATTAGAATCAAACATGATTTGAATTAACATCAAAGCATCAAAATTGTCCTACTATAAACATCAACAAATTAACTTAAAATTCAAAATAACAAAAGAAGCAAAAACATATGAATGATATTAAAGGAGAAAATATAGAATTGGACCTCAATGCAACTCAAATTTTTATAGGGCTAATTACTTGAGTGGATCCCTTTTAAAAAAATAGTTACTTATTTTAAATATACTCTTTAATTATTACCATTTATAGCAATATATAACAATACTATATATTTTATTAGTATTTGTCTTTCTCTCTTGCCTCTTTCTCCCTTTTCTCTCTCGCTCTTTCTCCCTTTTTTTTCTTTATGTTGTTCTTTCTCTTTTGTTTTTCTTTTTTGCTGTCTTTTTTTTTGTTGCTCTTTCTCCTTCTCTTTCTCTTACTTTTTTTCCCCTTTCTCTCTCTCTATTTTCTTTTGTAGAGTAGTTAATAATTCGTAGACTAAATAAAATTTGTGTCAATAATTAATTAATTAGGCAAGTAATCTAATCGTAACAAATGAAGAGACATAATAAATTGTAAAATGAATTAAATTTACATTAAAAATGTATTTCACAAATATTAAAGTTGAATTAGTAGAGAATTAATATGAATGCAAAATGTAGCAAACCAAAGAGCATTCTATGTAATCTGAATGAATTTGTATCAACAATGAATTTCACAAGTAATTCAATCGTAACAAATCAATCAATAAATTACAAAATGAATTAAAATTGTATTAAAAGTGTATTACACAAATATTAAACAAGTAAATAAATTAAATTTGCTTTAAAATTGTATTACACGATATTAAAGTTGAATTAGAAGAGAAAATTAAGAATGAATGAAAAACATAACTAACGAAAGACAAGACACCTATCTATAAACTGAATTAAATTTGTATTATTCATCAAAAAGCATGTATTATATGTGTCTTATAAATTATTTTGGGTTTGTATCACTAAGAACGTAAGTGATGTTTGCAATATATATTAAAGATGTATTGTGCATATATTATAAGTGTGTTACCTAAATTGTTTTAGTTGATATCATTAAAAAGGGAGTGAAATTTGCAATATGTATTATAAATGTAGGATGTATTGTTCATGATTTTTATACAATTTTAATACAATTATGAAACAATTTAATACAACTTTAATACAAACCCGATATAGTTCCATAAACTTCATCCTTTTCGTGCTTCAATCTAGTATTTCTCCTAAAATCAATTCTAAACTTAACCAAACCCTCTTAAAATTGAGATATAAACTCCAAAAGATATTTTCAATTATTTGTAGGAACAACCTATCCAAACTAATCGCAAACGAAAGAGCAGACAAGTAATCTAATCATAACAAATGAAGAAACATAATAAATTGCCGAATGAATTAAAGTTGAATTAAAAATGTATTACACACATATTAAAGTTGAATTAGAAGCGAAT
>NW_006238927.1:3858157-3862215 GCF_000226075.1 Solanum tuberosum | reverse complement strand
TTATAAATTATTTTGGTTTGTATCACTAAGAACATGAGTGATGTTTGCAATATATTAAAAATGTAGTGTGCATGTATTATAAATGTATTATTAAGTGTGTTACCTAAATCATTTGGTTGGTATCACTAAGAAGAGAGTAAAGTTTGCAATATGTATTATAAATGTACTGTTCATTATTTTAATACAATTATAAAACATATTTAATTCAACTTTAATACAATTGCGATATAGTTCCATAAACTTTACCTTTTTCGAGTTTCAATCTTATATTTCACCTAAAATCAATTATAAACTTAACCAAACCCTCTTATATAAACTTCAAACTGCATTTTCAATTATTTGTAGGATCAACCTATCCAAACTAATCACGAGTTCGTAAGATTCATAAAATGAATTCAAAATTTGAAGCTTTATAGTGACCATCAATGGTGAATTCTTGCTGCTGTAATTTTAGAGATTTGAAATTTTTGTTTGAGAATATGATCTTGTAAAAAAAATTTATTTTTCTATTTCTCTTCTCATCGTGTTTTTGGATAAAAATAGTGAAATATGGATAAAAATTGATTTGAGAATATTAAAAGAAGAAGAAGAAGAATAAAAAAAGAAGAAGAGGAGGAAGAGAGAGAATAACTAAGAAAGAGACGAAAAGAAGAAAAATAAAAAGAAGAAGATGAGGAAGAGAAAAAGGACAGAGAAAGAGGCGAAGCGGTTACAATTTTTTAATCCAAAAAAATTGTTATATTAAGTTAGAAAAATTATTGCCATAGATAGTAAATATTTTCTTAATATAGCATATTTATGTGATTTGCCCAATTTTATATGTGAACTTGAGCGGATAAGAAAGGCTTCAAATAAGCTATAATTGAGTAATCTGATAGCAAAACAAGGACACCGTTGTGGACTTTACCGGCGCTTGAATGAAGACCTTAAATTTGAACTTTTGTGAAGATTAATTCATGAAAAGAATATCATAATTTGAAACCACGAACTTGAAATCGCGAAAACAAACTTCAAGTTCCACCACAAAGCACAAGTGATTTTCTTTTTGGTACGTGAGTTTTGTGTGTGTTGTTCATCCTGTATGATTTTTTTGTGTGTGTTTCTGTGTATCAGGGTTAGGGGTGTTCACGGTTTGGATAAAAACCGATTCAAACCGAAAAACCAAATCAAACCGATAAAATAAAATCAATTTTATTTGGGTTTGGTTTGGTTTGGTCTTAGATTTTTGAAAACCGATAGTATTTGGTTTGGTTATGGTTTTATTAGAAAAAACCGAAGAAATAACCGAACCGAACCAATGAATTATATACATATATTTTATTAATATACATACTTAATATATTGTTTTTATAAACAATTTTAAAGATCTTATACATATTTTCATTAAAATTTGTTTATAATTTACTTATTGAAAGCAAAAATGCCCAAGATGAAACATTTATCTTATTGATTTCATGTATATGAGTGTCTATGACAATTCTTTGTGGAACTGAAAATGTTATTGTCTCTTCCTTCTAGGCCAATATAGTGAATTTTAAAGCTTTATTGATAGTAAATTTAGTGATCGAAAGTTCATTAATTCAAGTCATTCTAACTATTTTTCGTTTTGAATGGATTGTTGTCACTTTTTTCACATTTTAAATGAATTGTTTCTTTTATTTTTGTGTATGGTTAATAACCGAATAACCGAACCAAACCAAACCGAAACCGATAATCACCAAACCGATAAATGTATATTATATTTGGTTTGGTTTGGTTTTGATACTGAACCAAACCAAACCGAAACTGATAATCACCAAATTGATAAATGTTTATTATATTTGGTTTGGTTCGGTTTTGATAATTTTAAAACCGATTAAGTTGGTTTGGTTTTGATTTTGACCAATAACCGATTCAAACCAACCCGTGAACACCCCTTGTCAGGGTATATGATTGCAAGTGGTTATCTTGTTTTTGTTTGTGAATGGAGTTTGAGGGTTAAATGGATATGCAGGTGTTGTCGTGTGTATGTAGTGGTGTGTTAGATGTGAGGTGAGAGTGGGAGTGTTGTGGGGGTAAAGGGGAGTGAATTTAGGATTAGTGGGTACTTTTTTTTTTAAATAATAATCAATTATACATATAAATATATATATATAAATATAATAAAAAAGTTACATAGTTAATTTAAAATATACTTAAGAAACACTAGCTTATTGATAAAACTCTAAATTAAAAAAAACATATTGTTTGTAAAAAAAAAAATCTTTTGAAGAAAGTGAAAAAATGAAGAACTTAACCTAAAACGTGACTCTATTTTGTACTTTTCAAATATTTTAAAATAAATTTACTAAAATAAGATGAAATCGTAATATCAATTTATGATATAAAAGAAATATTTAAGTGATAAAAATGGTGTAAAACATCAAATTCATTATATAAAAAATTCACGTGTCTACATGGGTCATTTATATTTAGATGTAATTCCTATTTTCGAATTCAATCTGAAAATAGTGTGTATGTGTTTGCTTCAGGCATACATAAATTTTAATCACTATAATTAAAAGTGTCAATGGTACGGTTCGAACGATTATTGTATAAATTTACATCATAGCAATTTTTCGATTATTTAGTTGATATACCCAAAATTAGACTTTTCAAAACCATCTCACCACGTGAATTTTTTTTGGTAATAATATGATTCAATTAATTAGTTATTGTATGTGTCTATCTTTGTTATAAATGTTCCTACATAAATAAAATATTTACCTGTAATAAATTAAGTAATTTATTTTTATAATAAAATAATTAATCTTAAGAAAAAAGGTCAAAAAGAAGAAAAAGGATATACACAAATAAAGCGATAAAAGGTGTCACATCTCCTTGTCTATATTCTTCTTTATATTATATAAATATATTATGTATACATATAATTTTGTCTTGTTTGTTCAATTTATCCCCTTTAAATCTTTTATTTTATACTTTGTCCCTTTAATGTCTCATAATTCCTCATTTTCTTTTAAGAAATGTCAAATCCTTTTTTTCTTCATTAACTATCTAATAATAAAAGATAAGTTACCAAAAAAACAATATTTTCAAGTCTGAACATAAATTGTAAAAGAAAAAATTTAAGAATACACTTCGACTAATGAATACAATTTCGAACTGAAATTGTATACAAATTTGTTAAGTGAATATGGATCAATGATATGAAGATAAATATGAACCAATGTATACATATTGCAGTTACAGTACACATAAATTATATTACATGAATTTTTTTTTGTATACATATATCATATTAATCTCTTTATCCATACATTATATAGTTACCACTATAATTACTGTTAATATTTTTATGTATATAAACAAAATATAGTTTATCTATACATACTAAAATTGATGTATACATCAACTAAATTTATACGTCAATTTTATGAATTTTTTTGTATACATATAGTATATTAAATTTTCATGTATTTATTATGTAATTGCAATTATAATTGTTGTTAATATTCTTATGTATACAAACAAATATAATTTATGAATACGTATTGCAGTTTCTAATAAAAATGGTTGCTTTTATTATTATTATTTGACTATTTATCTTCAATTGTCTGGTAATTAGTAGTCGTTAATTTTTTTCATTAATATATTTTCATGCCTTAAAAGTTAAAAGTAGTCACAATTTTTTTAATGAGTTAATTAGGAAAAAAAAAATTCTTTCTTAAAAGTGGGTGTACCATTTCTTAATGAGTTAACTAAGGAATTTTTTTTCATTCCTTCAAAAATAGGGAACACTAAATAATTATAATAAATGCCTCAACTAATAATTTCGCTTAACTGATACTAAATCAATATATATATATATATATATATATATTGTTGTGCTATCATTAAAGTTGATAGTTTCGTTTAACTGATACTAAATCTCTCTCTCTCTATATATATCTTCTATATATATAAGTGGTGGTTCCTCAACTACCACCAAGCCAATCAAAAATGGCCACGTGGGCCTAATTAATATTTCTTTCTTTTATATAATATTTTCTATTTCTACTTTCTATTTCTTTCTATTATAT
>NW_006238927.1:3825830-3857562 GCF_000226075.1 Solanum tuberosum | reverse complement strand
TTCAATTGATCAAGATGTCACCTACAACTCCAAGAGTAACTTCAAAGTCGGGGAAGGGAAGGTAAACCTGACTAGACACTTACGTTGTTCGGATTTCACACCACCATTCATGTTGGTATTTGATTCGGGTGCACATTTAGTGGTTGAATTGTTCATCACATAAATTTAGGATTGAAAAGAAAGGATTCGAGTGTTGTGATAGGACAAATAAATGTATATTACGACATATAAATCAAAATACAAATGTCAGGATCACTGTTTCACATGCTGCCTGTTCTTGACGAAAGGTGCATTTCAATTTCTCTGGAACATTAAATAATATATGATCATGAAACCAAAATACAAATATAGATGAGCCCTTCTTATCTACCTTCAGATGCATAACGTGTACTCGAGATTGAGCACATATAAAAACAGTGTTGTGCGTGTTATCATTTAACAAAACCTTTAAATGTAATTTTGTTCCTTATGTCTCCAGGAGTCGGAAAAAGGATAATGGCATGTACCAGTTCTCTCACAACTTGAATCTGAAGATGTGCATTAGGCATGCCAATTCACCCATGACAAATCAAAATTCTGCCAGTGTAAACATATGTAAGTTTCTTTTACTAAAGAAAAAACAAATGGATATAAGATAGTCTTCCGTAAAATTTGACGGATTGGCCAAGTGGCCTAAGTGCCAAATTTGGCTCAAATATCCTTCAAATCCCATGTACATAATGAAAATATCATCTTTATCCGCATTCTCTATTCTTGTTTTCTAGCTAAAAGAGTGAAATATCAAAAGATGTGTGATTGTATATAGCCTTAGGACTGGAATGAGTTATTTGAACTCAATAACTTCAGACTGCTGTATTTTTCAAACTACCCCTCCCCAACTCTCAATTACTTATGAATTGATGTCGAGTACACCTTTCTATTCGTTGTCTGTTCTTCTGTTTTGTTGTGTATACATATATATTTCTACTATATAGAAAAGCCAAGCAAAGGATGATCAAGGCTAAAAAAAAGGTAATTTCAGCACTAATAGCTCTATAACCATCAGCTTATATTAATGGCACTATGCTAAAATAATGTGAGTTTTCAGTTTTCACTTTCACTTATATATAACATATTCCACATCAAGCCTTCATTCCCTAGGAAGAAAGGAAAATGTACTTCTAGATAAATTAAGAACTTTTCGGACCAAGTAACCACAACTTGCATCTGTTTTGATAGTGTAGCCTATGCCTTTACTAAATTATTAAATATACAATACATTATGTTAAACTGTGTTGTTCTATTTGACAAAAAAAAGAATTACACTATTTAGTTCATGAGCTCTACGTAAGATGAATAAGGTGCATGTCCATCAATTTACATTCCAGCAGAGACGTCTCATGATATTTATCAAGTTATCTTGATCTTATGATGTTCTCGGTTAGACAAGTTTCTTCAACCTACTCTGATATTTACCCTATTATCGAAGAGATTGTTAAGTTATCACGTCAACCTATTCATGTATAGTGCTCATTGTTTGTTCTTACTGATTGTTTTACTGCACAAATGGTTCAAAGCTAACACAAGTAAATTATAACTCACTAATGAATTGTTTCTTGGCTGTAATTTGAAACAGATCTGCAAAGGTGATGATGAATGAGAAGTCAAAAAAGTGCAAATGAAATATGAAGTCAAGTGTAAGAGGTGGTCACTCATGAGAAACTCAAGAAGATGAGGGAGCTCAAAAGAAGGAATAAAAATTTTGGTTTAATATATGTATGTACAAATGATCTTTATTGGAAATTATCTTTATTGTCATAATTCCGGGTTGCATATTAGTCATCTTGAGGTAATATATCTTTAGTTACTTCGCTTACATGTTACTCTACTACGATAACACAAGTTCCAAGGTTGGTTCTGACACATTATATTTTGTACTGAAGATTAGGTTAATGTTATCTTGAATGCTGATGTTTCTGGTGAGAAGTATGACAATATTGCTGTTATATCAGACCTTTCATTTGACTATGTCCCATCTCCTTCTTACAATACTAATTGTTTCTTTTCATTATTAGTAGCACTAACAGTTGTGCATTCAACGCTACATACATAAGTTTAAATGAATGCTTTATAGACTAATCTAATTTATGTGAAAAAATAGTTTTTAACCTTTATTTGTTACTTGAAAACACATACGTCAAATCTTACTCGCACATCAAAACCATGCATATGGGGGCTAAAACCATCCTCATGTTATTTCTGATTCTAATGTGAAATTTTCGTTCAAGCATGTAAAAAGTAAACCTGAAAAAATCAGTTAGCAATGTTTCTACCCATAAGTAGAATGTATTTATTGATTGAAAGCTCAATATATCACTTGTGTAAGTTTTGCTTCTAATACTAATGAGTATGACTTTAAGGCCTTTTGATTGTCTTCTATAGGGAGATCTTAAAGAGGCTGATGAGATATTCCTATCTAGATCAAGAGGTGGAAAGGGGGATGAGTCTGCTCTTTTCGAGTCAATTATGCGGAAAAGGATTATACCACTTATTAGTGCAGATCTCGTGCTCAATCAGGCGCCCGAATATCTCTCATGGTTACTCTCACTGAAATCAAATTATCAATTGTGAGTCCATCCGTTAAATCTTCGATATTTATTTACTTCCTTAGTTTTTTCATTATTGCTTGTTCTCTGTGCTGTATGTTGTTAATATGGGACAGTGGGAGGAAAAAGGACTATTGTTTTCGAGTCAACTATGTTGAAAAAGATTAATTATACCATCCAGTGGTAAAGATCTTGTGTTCAATCAAGTGCCAGAATAACTATCAGAGAAATCATGATCTTATCAACTATGAGTCCGTCTACTTGGCCAAATCCTGTGCTAAATCTTCGACATTCATTTTCTTCCTTTTGGTTTTCATTATTTACAAGTCTAAAGAACTATATTCTCAATAATACGGACCACTAATGGTGTAGTGGAATATAATTAAACTCAGCTGAATCACATCAATGGAGGCTCGAACGGTTATTACCAGCCTAAATTATTATCACCAAATCAGACCCAAGCTTTAACAATGGTGGATTTCAAAGCTTTCCACCAAAAGTTTTTCAATTCTGTATGTATATTTCAAATTCTGACTTCAAAAGACCACACCAAATCAACTTTCAAATTCATTTTCACATGTTCCACATTAGAGTCTCGACTCTCGAAATGCCTACCGACACAAAGCTTCTCAAGTTTCTACTTGTTTTCTTTTTAAGGTAAACTTATTTAGCTATGCATACATTTCAACATTTGAGGGTGTTTATATTTTCTTTTAGAAGTATAAGATTTTTCCAACACAAAGGTGATTAGTTTTCCTAAATTGAGCATCCATAAATCATTTAATATGATATTGGTACAATTTCTTATCCTAACTCCTCCTCTCTCTTACTTTTCTTATCTTGCATAGAGGTGATACATAATTTTTATATCCATGGGTGTGTAAATAACTCTAAATACTTAATGTTGAGTCTTGACCTTATAGTATTTTAATATTTTACAAGCAAGTTATTTAATACTACATAATATACACTTCTAATACTTGTTGTGTGGAATTACTTAAATCTTTTTGCCTATGATGTGTAAAATTCAAATTAGAGAAATACTTATTGCTTTTAATCTCCTCTGACATAAAAGGCAAGTAGTATGTATAAAAATGTTTCTTTTCTGTCCATAGTGATAAATCAGTCTGATATGTCGTATATGATGTATCTTTGTTTGCTCGGCAGTGCCTTGAAGTGGCATAATAAGCCATTTGATCTTGTATTCATGGTAACCTAAGTGGCATAATTACTATTTGAAATGTGTGATTGAACATACGTTGGTCCTTTGCGTATTGTCATCTTATCTAAGTACCAGTTATATCAAGAAATCTGGTGATGATAAAATGAAGTTGTAGGAAGGATTAACTTTTTGCAACATTTAGTTTGGGATATTCATTCAAGCAGTTTTATTCTCTTTATTCATAAGTTTTCCTTATATGTATCTTTCTATTTTTATTTATGTACTTTTTGCACTTCTATTGCAGGTAACTTACTTTTACCAACAGAGATGTACATCTTATCAGGTATGTGCTTTTTTCACTTTTGTTGCCTTCTTAGGGACAGGGCCGGACCACATAGAGTCCATTGGGTGCTCGAGCACCCATTAATCTTGTATCGGACTATATATATATATATATGTAGAAATTAAGAAGTATTGATATAAAATTAACATTGAGCACCCAGTAAACAACTGTATTGATTGGCCCAATGGCTCATGGTGGGTGCTTAAGGTAGTTTTAGTGTTGCTGAGACCGAGTTCGAATCTCACTCTCTCAACATGTTTTTTTTAATATATTTTTTGAACTCCTTTAGTGAAAATTTTCTCCGCCACTATTAAGCTAAGAGACCACCCACAACTTTAAAATCTTAGATCCGCCACTGTTTAGGAAGCTATTGGTTCGAGTTACATGGCATTCACTATGTCAATAAAAAAAAAACTTTGGGGAATAGATGATCACTGTTGTTGCCTTCTTAGGGGGATATTGGTTTGAGTTAAATGGCATCCAACATGTTAATTTTAAAAAAAAATCTTCGGAAAATAGATGATGCATTTGGCACTCAGGATGAAGTTTTACAACTTGCAAGCAGACTGAGCATCTCTACAACTGTTGGTCTGGCTCATCATGTTGTTATCATCAAATCAAGTAAAGTTCGAATATGACAGATGAAATAAGCTGATGTCCTAACTGAAAAATCATATCATACGTATAGAATTCTTTGGGGGTACATTCAAATTTGTTGGAGCACCTTAGACATGATGTAAGATTTGGTAATAGACATTATTTTAATGGTACATGTCAAATAATTCAATCTTACTACACATCTTAATATTGTTATGGATCATTTTAGTAGGTCATTATTTTCTTTCCTTCAAGAACCTAATAACTGTGAGACTGATTCTTATTAACGACCCTTCCTTCCCCATTTATTCCTGGAGCTTTTTGCATATTGTACTTGCATTTTTAAAATATATATATTACCTTTCTGACAGCTGCATCAATTCTTTTGCTTGTGATCTTATCAAACTTTATTGTTTTAACATCATTAGATTTGTTCGTTTAACAACATAACCCTTCAAATAGAATTTTGCATCGACAAAGTGTGTCTCAAATTCGGTGAAAGGATTATCATCTGCAACTATCTTCCTTTCAATCTCTCCTTCAAGATACTTCAAACATTGATAGTAAGAATATGAGACAATTCTATTCTCATGTACCCAAGGCCTGCTAGGTAATATATTGTATGAAGTTTTTGCATCGATCACATGCATCCATGCGCTTGATCGCAAATCTTCCAAGTGCATTTCTAATTTAATAGAGCCTATGGACCTCTGTCCCCATTGATTGAATCCTTGTATCAACATATGACTTTCACTTCAGTCGTGATGCCGAGTTCCTTCAAAGTGTGGATAGGCAGAATGTTGACTCCACATTTCGAAGACAAGTTTATTGCATTGATCCGTCTGATAGGAAGAGTTAGCCCTCTCAATGCATTTTCTTGACCTTCTTCTTTCTTTACTTTTGGAAAATAGCGAAGTCCAGAAGTCAGCTTCTTCGAAGTCATGATCTTTCCTTCATTAAGAATGGTACAAAGTTCTTTAGGGTCAACTTTTGCCTTTCTGACAGCTGCATCGATTCTTTTGCTTGTGATCTTATCAAACTTTATTGTTTTAACATCATTAGATTTTGTTCGTTTAACAACATAACCCTTCAAATAGAATTTTGCATCGGCAAAGTGTTTCTCAACTTCGGTGAAAGGATTATCATCTGCAACTATCTTCCTTTCAATCCCTCTTGCAACATACTTCAAACATTGCTAGTAAGAAGATGAGACAATTCTATTCTCATGTACCCAAGGCCTGCCAAGTAATATATTGTATGAAGTTTTTGCATCGATCACATGCATCCATGCGCTTGATCGCAAATCTTCCAAGTGCATTTCTAATTTAATAGAGCCTATGGACCTCTACCTCCCTTGATTAAAACCTTGTATCAACAGACGACTTTCACTAAGTTCTCCAGTCGTGATGCCATCGCAAATCTTCCAAGTGGATTTCTAATTTAATAGAACCTATCGACCTCTGTCCCCCTTGATTGAATCCTTGTATCAACATATGACTTTCACTTCAGTCGTGATGCCGAGTTCCTTCAATGTGTGGATAGGCAGAATGTTGACTTCACATTTCGAATAGTAGTTTATCGCATCGATCCGTCTGATAGAAAGAGTTAGCCCTCTCAATGCATTTTTTTGACCTTCTTCTTTCTTTACTCTTGGAACATAGCGAAGTCCAGAAGTCAGCTTCTTCGAAGACATGATATTTCCTTCATTAAGAATGGGACAAAGTTCTTTAGTGTCAACTTTTGCCTTTCTGACAGCTGCATCATTTTTTTTGCTTGTGATCTTATCAGAATTTATTGTTTTAACATAATTAGATTTTGTTCGTTTAACAACATAACTTTTCAAATAGAATTTTGCATTGGTAAAGTGTGTCTCAACTTCGGTGAAAGGATTATCATCTGCAACTATCTTCCTTTCAATCCCTCTTGCAACATACTTCAAACATTGCTAGTAAGAAGATGAGACAATTCTATTCTCATGTACCCAAGGCCTGCCATCCTGCAAGATACTTCAAACATTGATAGTAAGAAGATGAGACAATTCTATTCTCATGTACCCAAAGCCTGCCAAGTAATATATTGTATGAAGTTTTTGCATCGATCACATGCATCCATGCGCTTGATCGCAAATCTTCCAAGTGGATTTCTAATTTAATAGAGCCTATGGACCTCTGTCCCCCTTGATTGAATCCTTGTATCAACAGACGACTTTCACTTCAGTCGTGATGCCGAGTTCATTCAATGTGTGGATAGGCAGAATGTTGACTCCTGATCCTTCATCTATTAAGATTCTATTTATATTCTTCTCTAACACGTGACCCACCATATACAAAGGACGGTTGTGTAGTGCTTCACCAAATAGAAGATCATTATCTGTAAATGTGATTTTTGTATCATATGCATGTGTTTTTTGGGAAGAAGGTTCAATAGATTTTTCAGAATATGAAAAAGACATCATTGTCATGATTTCCCTTGTTGCTTTTTCTTCGTCACTAAGAGACACTTTTGGTGAGGATTCACTCTTTGTTCCTTCTTTGTCAGGACATTATTATTGTTTCTTCTTTATCAACACTGAAACATGATGCCTCGACATTGTCTTGAGTAGACTTGTGCAGAACGAACTTGGTAAGAATTCCTCTAAAGTCACAGGACGTCGAGGTTTCTAGTAGTGATGCTCTTTTACCTTTACCCTTTTTGGACGCTTGATTGATTTCTGCTTCTCCAATTTCTTCACCATTTTCCTTCTAATCGATTACTCGAATGATTCTTATCGTAAGCTTGATTTGTTGCATCTTCGCCTAGTCACAAGAATCCAACCTTCATCACCATCTATATCAAATTCCTGCTCCAATGACTCTTCTTCATGCTTTTCAGAGATATATATTTAGACCGGATCGAGTGAGCCGAATATGATAGAGATCTGATTAGAACTAGCCTTCTCATCATCAAGGAAAAATTTCTTTTCGTGAACCAATTACATCACTCTATCCTTGAAGACAAAATATTTTTCAAGAGGATGACTCACAAGTCTATGATACTTGCAATAATTTGGGTCATCAGCTTTTCCAGCTTCATTGGGTCGCTTCATCTCTGGCAAGTCAATGAGCTTTAACTCGAGCAACTCATCAAAAAATTTAGAAATGTCAGAATCCAAGAAGGGATATTTTTTCCCTTGCATCTCCCTTAGTGTCGACTTTTGATTTGAACGTGCTTGGAAAGTCGTTCTCATATTTTGCTTCATGCCCTCATTCGTGGTGAACTTCGCAGGCAACACATTAACATTCATGGATTCTTTGTTGTCATTTCTGGGCACAAATTTGCTCTATCTTTTAGGTTCTTTCTTGTCTCTTCCTTTGCGAGGATCATGGACAAATGTCATATCTTTTCCGGCAGAGGACATGCTCAACTCCATATCATGAGCGCGAGTAGATATATCTTTGAAGGATTTTGGTTTTATTCCTTGTAAGATGTAAAGAAGCTCTCAGTGCATTCTTTGGATACACATTTTTATTGCAGAAGCTTCACTAAGCCTATCCTTGCAATTTAGGCTCGCGTTCCTCCATCGATTTATGAAATCTATAACCGGTTCATCCTTTCTTTGGCGAGTATTCATGAGTTCTACCATGCTCACCGAACGTCTCGTGCTATAGAAGCGATTGAGAAACTCGTGCTTTAGTTGCTCCCAACTATCAATAGAATTAGGCTCAAGATTTGTGTACCAATCAAAAGCATTTCCTCTTAGAGAGTGGACAAACTATTTGACAAGATGGTATCCGTAGGTTCCAACATTATTACATGTCTCCACAAAGTGTGCAACATGTTGTTTTGGATTTTCTTTACCCTCAAATTGTTGAAATTTGGGAGGTTGATAACCAACATGCAATTTGAAGTTATCAATTCTTGCAGTGTATGACTTGGCATAGATATGAGAAGACTTGGGGGAGACTTCATACTTATCTTTGATTGTGCCTTCAATGAACTCCTTCAAGTGATCGAGTGGGATCATTCCTTCAGAAGAAACTGGCATCTCATTAACAAGCGGTGCTTTCCTCGCAGCTCTCTGATCTCTTGAACTTTAACACCCTTTCCAGGTGCATGGCTCGCTTCTCCATCTAAAAGTCCTTCCATATTATCCATCAACTTATCAATTTGAGACTCTTGATGTTGTACATGCTTTGTCAATCCTTCAACCAACTTCGTCAGATTTTTGTATTGTTCCTCAAGAGAGGAAGCAACAGTCACCATCGCTTGCATGATCATTGGAGATGTAGGAGAGTAGCATGGATTGTCGCGTAAATTAATCTTCAACGAACGGACATTATGCGAGGCATGTGGAGATGATTCATTAGTTGAATCATAGTTCTCCCTTGTGGTAGAGTTCTTGGAACCAGATTGTTCAAGTAGAGCCAATGTCTTCTTGATCTTTTCAGCAACACTGCTTCCTCCTTCTAAAGCATTTGTGGAGAACTTGCTCCTTTTGGAGTTGAAGACCCAAAAACAGGAGTTGATGCAGACGACACTTGAAGTGCTTTTTGTCCTAGTGTAGCAGCCTTGCTCCTCGTAACAGCTCCGAAACTTTCAAAGGTAACACCAAGAATTCCTTCAACTTCAATAGAGAATTTGGAGCTAGTGGCCTTAGAGGCAATTGATTGAGCGTTGTTCTTCATGGAAGTCATCTTGATATTCTTTAATGCTTGAAAAGTTGAGATGAGAGGTAGAGATTGCCCCACTGGGCGTGCCTGAATTTGTAGACAATAAAATTCACGTCGAGAAAACAATAATCAAGAATGGAAAATAATGCAACAATCATATTTATTATTTCAAAGTTGAATATATATAAAGCTGAATATCAGCTCGCTGATGTGGCATGCTTCAATGATCAGTATCACTATTTATTTCTTTTTTTAGAATTTTTAATATTTACCTTCATTTTCTGTTCAAAAATATGTTAAAAAATTATTCTCTTCCCTCATTATGAACCTTCATAACATTTATTTCTTCCAAAACTAATGATACAATGACTATAAATGTACAATAACTAAAAAGGGAACGTTAAATTTCTTAGTTTAATTTGATTAAGTTATTGCTCAATTGATAGTAACTAAAATTAACCAAAAAAATAATATTAATTTGAGTATAACATTGACTTAAAAAGGAACGTGAATTTTGCTTAATTTAATTAAATTAAATTACTGCTAAATTGGAGGTAACTAAAATTAACCAAAAAGAAACAGTAATTTGATTAGCTGTAAGTTTTCTTATACCAAAATAACCAATGACTAAAAATTAGCACTAATTAAGTGATTTTAATTTTTCTTAATTGTGAAATTAATGATTAGCTGTAAGTTTTCTTCCTTTCCGTTTTTTTCATCAACAATTTCTTTATTTTCAATTATATTAATTAGTATGTATTAATCGTTGAGTAATTATAGTTTAATTAATTTTGTGTCTTTTCATAATCTATATTTTTGTACTATATATAGATTGGAAGTGTATTTTTTTTCTTCATGTAGTAGCTTGTTTACTATATTTGTTTTTAACTTGATTGTTAGTCTGACATATTTTTCTTTTTCTTCCAGAGTTGGTCATTATAATAGACATGATTTGAAGATAAGAATCAAGATTTGAAGAATGTGGAATGCGATTTATTTTATCTCAAGACAAAAGGTGAATTGATTTATATATAATTTTTCACTCTTCACATATGAAACCTAGATGACACTAATTAAACTCTCTTTGGTATGTTCAATTTCTTATTTGACTTTTTGATCACCTTAATTCTCATAATGTATTGTGAAATTATGTATGTTGAAGTTTTTTTTTTTTTTTGATAGAATGTGTTTGGCAAGTGAACTAACTAATGTGGAATACAAAGTCATCCATGAGACAAAGAACAATTTGAAATGATTAATGAGAAAATTTGTGGGGGAAAACTAAGGATTCACGTACAAGTAGGAGTTGAGAAATTTATCTCGATAGTAATCATAAATTTTCACAATATTTTGTTACATTAGATGTTTGTATGTCAATTACAGGACTCCTCTACCCTTCTGGGTGGCCCAGTGGTTTGGGCTTGGGACTTCCATGTTGGAGGTCTCAAGTTTGAAACCCCTTGAAGTAAGGGGTTTGCCTTTTGGGTCGAGCTCGTCGCACCGGGCTTGCCTAGGGCGGGTTACCTCTCCTATGTGGTTTGCGAGCTATTGCATAGGAGCGGAGTTTTACCCTGTGCGCACCCAAAAGGCACTGGCTGCGGATTTTCCTTGTCATCAAAAAAAGAAAATTACAGGACTCCTCTTACTTGGTGAAGTTATTCCTAAATTAGATGATCAATCATTCTCTCTATTGTCACCATAGAAGTGTGCTAAATGAGTTTAGAAAGAATAATTATGCAAGATTTTCATAGAGATGAGTAAGTTGTTTAGACAACTACATTATTGTACATACAATTATTCATCAATTTTTTGAAGAAAATTTTTTATGCTCTTTTCAATATATTGTCTCAAAGCCTATATCAAATATGCATAATAATGTCATATGTACTTCACTTTGTTAAAAAATATGTTGTGTGTTTGTGATTTTAGTTTTATTAGGTTTTATTTCATTTTTCTTTTATTTGAAATGCAAATTTATTTATTTTTAAATGTGGTTCATCTATCAATAAGAATATTATTTTTGTGTTTTAATCAATATAAAAAAATTAAAATTGATTTCCTCTATATGAAGTTATAAAAATATTATTTTCAATTTATTAATTTTTTTATAAATCGCGCGAAACGCTGTCAAATTCACTAGTTTAATAGATTCGAATCATTTTATAAAATTATATTTAATAAATTTTAAATGATTACACACATGTAGAGCAGTGAAAGAGTTTTATAACGTTAAGCTAATTAGTATTGTAGTCATCACTAACAAAAATAATAAATGATAATAATATATCTATTCAAAAGATAACTCCTTCTTTAATGTGGAAAATTAAGATAAATTATTTTTGCTTTAAATAATTATAAGTTAAATACATATTAATCACATATGTACATTTATTGCAGTAAAACCATATAAAAAAATATTATATATATACATATTCAATATATCATAAACATGTTGAGGTTATCGATGGAAATGGAGAAGCAATAGGGGTCACTTACAGTGTTTTGATGGCTTTCCAAGCTCGATCATGGATTTGCCTCTTCACTAATCTATGATGAAGTCGAAATGAATGTACGCCTTCAAGAGGTCAGCTACAACAACAAAGAGATAAGCTTATCAATGGAAAAAAGACGAAGAGCTCGTTTGGATTGACTTAAAAGTTGGTCAAACCTACTTTTAAGTCAGTTTTTGACTTTTGAAAGTGTTTGACAAATATAAAAAAATAACTTAAAATGAGTCAGAAATAACTTAAAATAAGTTAGGAAATGTTTAGCAAGGTAAAAAATGACATATAATAAGTTAAAAGTGAGTTAAAATAAGTCAGAAACTAAAAGTAGGTCTCCCCCTACTTTTTATTTTTTGACTTAAAAAATTATTTCAATTTGATTTTTTATTTTTGACTTAAAAATTACTTTTTTTTAAGTCAATCCAAACGGGCTCAAAGTGGAAAGGTTAGTTCTTCACCTGCTTTTTCGTCTATGATTGGAGCAGCTGCACCTCTCGAAGAACAAGCTTTAGGACAGGTTTAGAGGTGAAATTGTCGATTGATCGGTGGAGATGTGGAAGAACATGATTGATCGGTGGAGAGCAGTTGCACCTCTTGGAGATGTCGATTGAAGTTTGAAGAGGACAACTCTTCACTTTCCTCTTTCCACTTTTAGTTCTGTTATTCCAGATTTTAATTCTTTTCATTTCTAAATTCTCTTTATTTGTTTGTTTATTGTTATTCTTTCTTTCCTTACTTTATTGATTTGGCCTGCTGACTTGGGCCTGATCATTTGATTTGATGTATATTGTTCTTATTTTGTTAATAAAATTTGGCTCTTTGGTCTTTTAGTTAAAAATAAATAAATTCATAATATCATAAAGAAAAATATTTTATGTATCCAATCATACTACATAGATATGTTATTGGGAGAATTAAATAAGGAAATTTAAAGTTTTTTTTTTTACAATAATTAAAAGAAGTTAAAGAAATAGTATTTTTTTAGCCTGTGACTGTTTTTTAATATGATAAACCATATCATATATATTTTTAAGGGCAACAATAAGTAATAGTTATGAGAAATGTATCAAGGGTAATATTATATATTTTAACTGTGATAGAAATTTAAAATATTAATTAGAAATTGATAAACATATATACACAAAAATAAAATCGTATAACTTTTCATATTCATTCATTCACATAATAATAATAAGAAGAAGTGCAACGTTAAATGAGTAAAAAATGTTAATTGTTCTTTCTAGTATGTTGGTTAGTATAGTTTCATAATTTCATTTTTGCTGAATAAAAGGAAATTATATATCTAATCAAAATAAAATAAAAAAGAATAGAATAATATTAATTGAAATCAAAACAATACATGAATGAATCTTCAAAATATTTGGAAACTATTCAAACTTTTGTACTAATATGACCATCTCTTTTGATGAAATCTTTCAAGATCATTAAGCTTCGTTCTTCATTTTGATGAATTTGTACCAAAGTAATGTGAACATTTATGTGATGGATCTTAAAGAATATATCTATGATCTCTAAGATGAATTTTAATAAATTTATCCATGATCTTTATCAAAATGAATAGCATATGGTGATATTATTAAGTACATACTTTATGAAGAAGATGAAGAAAACAAAAAAAATTAAAAAAAGGGAAAAACTATATTAATAAAAAGAAAGAATGAGAAAATGAAAATGAACATTCAACATCTCCTTAGATAATTGTTATTTATAGATTATGTAAACCATAAGAATAGTTAGAAAGGATTTGAAAAGACATGTTATTTAAGTAGGGAATATTAATAGATGGAGGTGTTTTTGTAACTTATTAGATATAATTAGAATAGTAAATATGATTGAATTTTTTAATTAATAAACAAACTATTTAATAAAAAGAAATGAAGAAAAAAAGGAGAAAAAAGATAAATAGAAATGGAGGTAATAGAGAGGTATCACATCACCTTGTCTATGTTTTTCCTTTATATATATAATTTGTAGTTGAAGTGTTAAAAATTGTCAAAATTGAGAAAAAGGACAATTTAGATGTATGTTCTGCTTGTAGCGGATTGGGGAAGAAAATTTGTAATTTTGGAGAGACAATATTCACGGTAAATAACAAGACACCAAGAGTTGTGAGTATGGAAAATATAATACTCATAGAAATCAATGTGAATTGCAAGGAAATTATAAACTTTATTGCTAATGATTATCTATTATATATCAATATTTTATCTGATTGCAGAGATATGTTTTGCCAGCTGGGGAACCCCATGTACCATAGTTACAGAGAAACAAATCACGTGGAAGATACGCTTGCAAAGGAGGGCACAAACATGGAGCAAGCTAACTTCTTCATCTTTTGAAAAGTTCTACCTTTGTTTGTTTCGAATGATATTGAAGCAGTCAAAGTATAAACTTGTTTTCTTAGGCTAAAATCTCCAGTAATTACCATAAATAGTAGTAATAGTATTAGTATTCTCTCCCTCCCCCAATCCTTGGTAGCGGACAAACAGATTTACCTGATGCATATTAGTTATTAATATAGTATATCCCTTTATACCAGAAAAAAAATAATTTTAAAAGACAACTATAAACTTAAAAGAGATAACATTCTTTTCTTTAAAGACACCTCATTATAATAATAGTCAAACTTACTAGTATTTTTCACACAATCTATTTTCTTACACAACCATATACTAGTCATACTTGATATTTTTTTAAACACATCACTATATATTAGTCATACATTCTACTTATTTATTTCACAAACTATTTTCTTACACACATGACCATAAACTAGTCATACTTTCTATTTTTTTTCACAAACTATATAGTTACATTATTTGTAGATTACTCTTCTACCAATATTATTTTTCACTCTTTCCTTAGAGCCCAAATATATATTTAAAAAAAGGGAAAATTTATGCACCGCATATTTTTCCTTTCGCTCCAAAACAATAATGACAACCAAAGGAAAATAACCTATGAGTAGGGATCTGAAGCAGCATAGTATAAGCTTTTTGATCCAATTGAAATGTTTAGGAAACTTGCATGCAATCAATTATGGTCCATGGTGTTATGAATAAATTGCCTGAAGATCTAATCATACTTATACATTTGAAGTTTCCAGTAAAATCTCTCATAAGATTCAACTGTATCTCTAAATTTTTTTACACTGTTATACAATCATCTACTTTCATCAATCTTTATCTAAATCGTACCACAACAACCCAAGAAAAATTTATCCTATTCAAGCGCTCCATCGAAGAAGAACTTAATCAATATAAAACAATCTTCTGATCATTTCTTTGTGAAAATGATGATAATTATATTAACCCGATCTTTTCAGATATCGATGTGCCATATCTCACCTCCACTCATAGTAGGAATTATGATCAGCTCATTGGTCCTTCCCATGGTTTAATTGCTTTAGTCAGTAACACTAGCGCTGTCTTATTTAATCCAGCTACAAGATATTATAGGGTTCTACCCACCCAGGGTCGTCTTAATCACTAGGCCACTAAAGTCATTGCTTGGGGTCCCATATTTTTGGGGCCACCAATTTTGAAAAAATACTTATACATATTATTTAAAACTAGTATACGTACCCGCGCGTTGCGCGGATATTATAAAATGTTATAGTTATAATTTAATTTTTTTTAAAAAAAATTGTAATTAAATATTTGAGATGAGGAACATGTATTATTTAAAATAAAAATAAATAATTTTTTTTTGTTTTTTGGAAATATATGAAAAATATATAAAACTTTGATTGAATATTTAAAATTTATTATGCGTCAAGTTAATAAGGATAGTCGAATAAAAGCAAAGCCATGATATAGTAAAAGTTCTGTAAGAGGTTTATAAATTTTAATAATGCACAACTTAAATATATTTAAAAATTATACTATTTTTGATTTACTATAAATATGTACAATAAATTTTGAAGAAAGGAATAACACGTATTAAATAAAAATTAATATAAATTATAATAATTACTAAAAACTTAATATATTTAAAAATGTGATATAGTTTACATTTATTATACTCTCAACAATTAAATTAAGTTGAAATGGAATAAGTAATAAATAATTTATTAATTTAATAATGTATTAAAGTAAGATGTGACAACGAAACGATTTTTTAGGAATATTGATGCGCGTGCCTGCAGTATATATTTATTGCAAGTCATTAATGTGTGTGCTTGTATGTATATGTATTTATTAGTTTTATTAAAATATGGTCAATCTAAGTGAATTGGAAAAAAGTAAAATCAAATAGACTTTTGGACAACCCACCAAAATCCAAAAGTAATTGGAAAGTAAAAAGGGAAAAACGTAAAAAACAAACAAAATGGATCTCTCTGGAAAGAGACCAAAATATGAACAAAATTTTCCAGATTTGAAAGGTGAGGTACCTCTTCCGAGTGTGGATCTTCGCTAAGTTTCTGAGTGATTTGTCAATGTTGTGAGTGCTATTTCTTTCATCTCTTTAGTAAATCTTCTATTGTCTTTTCTACTATGAATGTCTTCTGCAAATATATGGTAAAGTTAATTTTAGAATTTCAACATTTGAACATGCAAATGATAACATAGCATAAAAATGACTTTCTTCAAGCAGGTTAAGATTAATATATATTGCATAAAACATTTGATAGGAGTTGTTTTCAGATCTAGTATCGTTCCGACAAAAATTCAATGTACTGTGAAATGGTGAGTTAAATTTTTGACATTTTTTTATATTGATCCTTCATAATGAAAACTTCAATTGAAGAATATATTAGCATGAAGTAGTTCTTGTTTTGGATTAATTTTAATGAGATTTATCAGGTTATGTCTCCTTCATATCTATTTGGGATGGTCAGATACGGCTAATAGTTTAACTTTAATTTAAATTATAAAGTAGTAAATGCATGTTATTGCAAAGCTATAATAAGCTTATGTTGATAAAGATTTTGGTATCTTGTTTGGTGATTCAGAGATTTTGTATATATAATCTGAGTTACAGTTTTCCAAGCAAGCCGGAGTAAATTGTACTTGAAAATTTTTAATGTGAATTTTCAAGACACAGTTTATTATATATTATAAGAAAAAGTTATCATTTTCTTGGTTTCCAAATCATAATTTGTTTAAAATGACCTTAAAATATAGGAACTTGTGACTTTTACTTTTTAGATAAATGAGTAAAGTTAAAAAAATAGTAAAGATTGTAAATGTGTGAAGTCTTATAATCTATCTGTACTCGTATTTAAAACTATCTGATAACTATGAAGTTGTATTTATTATTAATGTTTAATAGTAGTATTAATATATAGATTTGTGTAGTTTATGATAATTTATATATATACAACTATTTTGAGCAATGTTTCATAATACAATTTCTGTCTTAATGCATTCTAACTGAAAAAAATTGCCTAATATATTTTCATATTTGCTTTTTAATAAGTGTATTGTAGATGGCGGAGAAGTTGATAATGGGAAGATTTTTTTTCTGCTAGTGTATCGATGGAAAATAGCAGTGATTATAATTAGCTAATTAAGGTTAGTACATATCGACTATTGCATATTTCAAAGTAATTTGGACTTTCTTTGTCTTTTTTTATTAATGTGTACCTACTTAATGTTAACTTACTAAGTTAAATTACATTATTAATGAAACCTAAAACATATATAACAGTTAATATAAAAGTTATTGTAACATACACAACAAAAATTGTAGTATATATATAAAAGTTAAAAAATACAATGTATGTCAAATAAGTCTTGGAGTACTTCTTTATATACTACATTTGTGGCTTCATTACTTATTTGCCCATCTTCATCGTAAGTAAGTATTTTTAATCCCTTTCTATTTGTCACTTTGGAAAGAGCAACATATAAATGTCCATGCGTAAACACTGGCTTCTTCAGAAATAAGCCCACATGAGATAAAGACTGTCCTTGACTCTTATTGATTGTCATAGCAAATGATACAGTTATAGGAAACTGTCTTCTTTGAAACTTAAAAGGAATTCTATAATCTGAAGGTGTTAAAGTCATTCTTGGAATAAATACCTTCCGGCCAACCATCTGTCCAGATAAAACCTTTGCTTCAATTACTTGATTTCCAAGTTTAGTAACAATCAATCTAGTTCCATTACATAATCCCGCTGACTGATCGATATTTCTTAGTAACATCACTGGAACCCCAACCTTTAAAGTGATTGAATGATTTGGAACGCCAGAACATTTAATATTGTTCAAAAATTCAGGGGTATGTACATGTTCCAAAGCTGAATAAGTATGATCAGACCTGCAAATTTTATCAGAACTTAAATATGATTTCTCAGGATTATGATTAAGAGTAATCATATACTGATTTATCGATTCAACCATATCAAGAGTTGGAGCAAGAATGGCTCTTTGTTGAAGGTACTCTGGATCATTGCAATTAGTGATGAAATCTGGATAAATACTTTCAACAATAGATGCTATAGGATCAATATACTCATTTATTAGAAGATCATTAGGTATTAAAACTTTGTCTATTCCATCAATTGAACTTCCAATGCTACCATCCCCAACTTTCAATATCCAATTAGAAAAATCTCTCAATTCTTCCAAATGTGTATCGTTTGCATTGCTTTGTAACCTCACATTCTTTGTTAGAGTCAATAGTTGACATTGTGGCCATAAATATGATGAATTTACAATTGCATTAACAATATCTTGTCTAGTACCTTTTGGAATAACGGGTAAAATTTGTCTAAAGTCACCTCCAAGAACAACTGTTTTTCCTCCAAATGGTAATTCTGCCTTAGATGCATCTTTATAGCTAATAATATCTCTTAAAGTTTTATCCAAAGCTTCAAAACAATATTTATGCATCATAGGAGCCTCATCCCAAATAATCAACTTTGCCTTGACTATCAAATTTGCTAAAGGAGTACCTTGCTTTATATTACATGTTGAATCTTCATTTATATTCAAAGGGATAACAAATCTTGAATGTGATGTTCTACCACCAGGCAACAATAGAGATGCAATCCCGCTAGAAGCTACTGTCAAAACAATATCTCCTTTAGATCGTATAGCTGCTGATAATGTCCTCCAAATAAAAGTTTTTCCTGTACCTCCAAAGCCGTATAAAAAGAAAAATCCACCACTATTTGTAATAACTGCTGACATAATCTTTTTGTAAACTGCTTTATGTTCATCAGTTAAATTTTGTAGCAATTCTTGATGTTCATCAGTTAAAGCACCTTTATTGTAACGCATTTCATCTCGAATTAATCTGTTGCTATAATCGACCTCATCCTCATTATAGACAGGTAATGGCATTGTTGAAAAATCTTGAAAACTCCTTCCACAACCTTTTAAAAAGGTTTCAATCTTTTGCAAGCAACGATTCTTCAAATCTGCTTCAGATAGATAAACTTCTGAAAAAACATATAAACATATACTAATTTAATAAAATAATCTAATTCTAATTTACTAATTATTAAAAAATTTTAAAAGTAAAATAATAATAAATAATAAGAAAAAGAAAAAAAAAAGATTATATATGATTAGTGTCAAGTGTAAACATTATTAAATACCTGGGTTATCTAATATTCTTCTTTCTTCAAAAACGATATCTTCTGATAGTAAGTGCCAAGTTGATTGCCACACTATCTCCGGACGTGACATTGAATTAGATATAAGTAGCATAGCAAATAATTGTCGTAGATATGATGGCATTCCCCATTGACTTGCTTCTACTATAGCATCAACATATTCTTTGTCATCATCTAATAATCCTAGAGCATAACATGCATCTCTAAAGGTCTCATGATAAATATCATTTATTCTTCTGATTTCCTCATAAGAAGTTGGACCTTTAACAACATTCAATAGCAATCTAAGGTAATATTGCTCACCTGATCCTGGTGGAACAAAGAAAATTCTTCCAATAGAAAATGCTGAAGTTTTCCTTTTTTCCCATCTCTTAGATTGTTGCTTCCAAACAAACTTTAAAGGAAATTCTGCATACGTTAGATGTCTTGCTTCAGGAAATTCCTTATTAGCTTCCAACCATCTTAAAAACATTGATTCCTTCACTGTTGGTTTATTGATAACAACATCAATTGGATCATCATCTGAAAATATGACATTTTGATTGTCTGGTAGATGAAAAGATAACCTTTCTACAAAAGGTTCTCTATGGTTGATTGGGAATTTGAAAATTCTCCAAGCTGCTTCACAGGATGATATATAGCGACAATCACAATACATTTTTATTTCATCAACAACCTTTGAATCTGAAGAATTAACACTATCGCAAAAAGCTACTGTGACTCGATCATGACCTTTATTAACATACTTAAATAAGTATTTAATCGATCTTGATTGATTGCACCATTCAACATTAATATGTGCCCCATATTTCATTAGCAAAAAATTATTATGTGGTACAACATATCGATTATCTAAATCAATACCTGATCTCTGTGTAGATCTACCATCATCTCTTCTTCGATATAAAGGATATCCTTCTTCATCAAGTGAGGTAGATGGTAAAAATCTTTTTGGAAAGTGCTTTGTACATTTGCCTTTTTGCATGCAAGGGGATGATTTCCTTATTGAACCACATGGCCCATGCATCATGAAGTTTGTAACAACCACATAATAATCCGGATCAAGTAATTTATCAGGCAATTCAGCTGAAATAATCGCATCAATGTCTCCAACATTTGGAAATTTATCATGGAGAAAAAGTAAGATATGTGCATGAGGCAATCCACGCTTTTGAAATTCAATAGTGTAAATCACTATATGAAGAGAAAACAAAATATTATTTGTAATTTATGATTTTATTTAAATAAAACAAATTATATTAACTTGAAAATGTAATATAATAAAATAAAGCAAAATAAAGTTCATACCCGCTTTTACTTCTCCAAAAACTTTATTGTCTCTTAAATCTTTTATCAAATGATCCAATTTGATTTTAAAGACTCTTGTTATAATGTCTGGGCGATCTTCTGGATGCAATCCCCTACTATGCACAAATCTCTTAATTTCAGGCCATTTGGGATTGCATGTAAATGTAATGAATAAATCAGGATATCCAGCCCATTTACATATTGCCATTGCATCTTGATAATTTTGCAACATTTAACGTGTTCCACCAGTGAAAGTAGAAGACAATATAATTCTTTGTCCTTGAGAAGATGGTTCTGTGTCTCCATGCAAAACTGCTTCTTGTAATCCTTTATATAAATGTGTTCTCAAATTTCTTTGATTTAGTCTATAAAACAATAAGCGAGAAGATTCAATCATTGTATATCCATCAACCAAGAATTGTTGAAATAATCTTTTAGCTGAAACAATTGTAGGTACTTCATTCTTCCTTTCTTGAATTTTATATGCAAAATATTCGCAAGAACTAACACGTTTTCTTCCCTTACTTGATTCATCAATTCTATTTAAAGGAATATCTTCTCTATAACCATCTTCCCCATAAGGTAGTAGTAATGGATATTGCAAACCTAAATATGCTGCATTAAGCTCATTTATTCTCTGAAGTTGTCCATTTTGACTTTCGATTATTATATCTCTGTCAGTATTTGTTGGTTCAAAATCGCCAACAACCAAAGCTGCTACCTCTGAAACTGATGGCAAGTTATATCCTCTTCCATCTGATCCTCTTCTTCCGATAAGTCTTAGTTTAACATTTGTACTTTGTTCAGCTTGAAATCTATCTCTAACCATACGAAAACTCTTTGCAAGAACATTATGTTTATCAAGCATTTCCTTCAGTTCGGTGACAATTTGAGCATGGATTTGATTGTTGCTTTCACCGCTACTACAAAGTGAATAGTAATATGTTGATAATAGTGTTTAATTACTACAGTTATAATTAATCTTACATAAAGCATAAATAAAATAAGTACACACCTGATAACATTCATTCTATTTGTTACCTCATTTTCTGTATCATAAATATATAATTGTGCAAAATTTTGGAGTAGATCCCTCATTAGGCAATAAGCTTCCAATTTTATGATAATTCTGTCCAGATAATCTGAAAGTTCTTGGCCCTTTTGTTTGATTGACAGATGCATCAATTTTTCCTCCCATTGATGTAAAAGAAAACATGGAATTATAAGTTCGGATATTCTCTCTGAAATGGTTACTTTTTTCACCTACAATAAATTATAGAAATGTAAAGTTGATAAACAAAATTATTGACGTGTATTTATATTTGTATTAAATAAATTAATTTACCTGATCCAAATAATAATTCCTTCAACATAGTAGGAGGATCCTTAGGATTGGGAAGCTTTTCATGACCACAACACAAAGTGAAAACATGTCTTTTTTTTTACACTTCTTATCAATTCTTTCCGCATACCAAAAGTAAGTGCCGCAATATTGACATTCATAAATTGGATCTCCTATATCCCAATAGTCTAATAATTTTATTTTTAAAAAAAAATAATACGTTAGAAACAAAGTAATTTGTTTAAACAAAGCAAAGGTTAGGGATAGTAATATATAAAAATTACCTTCATTGTATAGTTTTCTACTACCAAACTCATCTGCTGTCAACATATCTACATCTTCATTTTCATCATGAGTTAGATGATTTGATATTCTGTTATCTGTTACAAATAATATAGAATTTGAATATATTGCAGATGCTTATTGAATATTGTTATGTTCTTTTAGTGATATACCTTTGAAAAATGCCATTTTCCGTTGTTAACATAGGTGAGTATACATTATAATCCATAAATATATACTTACCCTTAGACTTTCTTGAATGTAGATGAACTAATTTGCAAATTAACAATAAAAATTTGACATTATCTTGTTTTATGTATAAGAATAGTAATATTTAATATGTATAAATTCATGAAATAATATATTTTTCCTGTAATACAAACCTCTAGAAAAACTTTGTGGCATACTGATGGGATACGAATAAATATGTTCATCCACTAAAATTTCTTTCCCCTTTGACACAGGAAAAGCTGTAGATGAAGTGCTTTGCAAATCTACCAAAAATATAATAAAATAAAGTTAATTAAACAAATTAAAAAGAAGAAATTTTAGATAAAATGCACAAAAAGGTATTTAATAGATGAAATAAGTTTTATGAAATTTGAAGAAGATAAAAGTTTTAAAAATGAAGAATATATAGGTAGTGTAATATATTTCACTGTTGTATAGTAGAAGACATGTACTATATTGAGCAATAAAAATAGAGGAGATCAAATTATTGACATCTGATGAGTATTTTCCACGTTTTTAATTCTGTCGTAAGCTAAATCTTTGTTTTCTTGCTAATTTCTTCTGATCTGTCATGACTTTGTTATGAGTTATTGAACTTGAAATCTAATATTATGGTGAATTACCATGATAAATGCAGTTGACCAAATAGCAGTTATTTTAAAATCCAGATTAGTGCATTTAGTTAAATAACTGTTAATTTAAAAAAATATTAATTATATTATCATTCTAATATTGTGAGTTATTAGACAGTAAATATTTCGGAGTATAGCAGTTTAAAATTATAACTGTTTTTTTATTGTTTGTGATTTTGAATAGATTAAGGACCTCAAAGAGAAATAAATCGATTTATAGTTATGCTGAAACTTTTTAACAGGTTTAACTTTATAAGAACTTGGGAAAATATATTCTTCACTTGTAACAATTACTAAGAAGATTAATATATTTGTTTAATCTCTCTCTCCCTCAATGTTTTTGATATGTATTTACCATATCATTCATAAGAGATAGAAGTAGTTGACTGTTGTAACATATGTGATCCTAGAAAAAAATATGTGAATCAATAATTTCTTTGACATTGCTTTTATTTATGTTAGATCTGAATATGCATTTGTTTTTAAGGAGCTGTCCCAAACTATAGGCATTATGTGAAGGGTAACAAAATATACATTGATCAGATGAAGGGTAACAAAATATACACAGAGGATATGAGAGCAATATTTGTCATTGCTTTGGATCAAATTCCTCATTACAATTTATTTGTGCTTTGGAATTTTCATCTATATAATGCTAGGTTCCTTCTTATAATTGTATATATGAGTTACTGTTAAGTAACATCTATTGCATGACGTGTTATAAAAAGTGCACCAAATGCAGTAGATATTGCATAAAATATATAAAGATCATGCAGAGGATTTGATAGGAATGTCTATGAACATGTTTGAGTATTTGATGAGTTAGTTTATCTGATAATTATATATGAAATAAGTTACTGACACCAACACTTGAGACAAAACTTATTATAACTATGTGAACATGTTTGATAATTGTAGTTTGCTTCCTTTTAAGTTCTTGACCCTCCCTCTAAATAATATAATCAAGGCAAAAATATATTTAAGATAATATTTTACAGAATGTTATATTTTGCTATGTAAAATACTCTATTTTTATAGCATATGTGTTATTGAAGATTTATTATATATGATTTATCTATTTTTGAAATTAGTTCACGAAGTTTGCGCACATTGATACAATTGTCAGTGTGCTGTTTAGTGTGAATTTGGTGCGAATGTTTTGGTGCAATTTTGGGGTTTGTTGACGTTGTTTTTATCGTGCATTTTTTGGTGCAGTTCCAATGTTTTTCCGGTGGTTTTTTGGGTGCAATTCTAACGTTGTTTTAGAGATGATTCTGATGCTGCTGTTTTGGTTTAATTCAAATGATGTTTTAATATTTTTATTGTGAAAATTTAGTGCAGCTTTGGATCTTTTCTGTTGCTGTTTTGGTGAAACTTTGGGGCTGTAGCATTGTATATATTTTTTGAATGAAGATTCAACATGTTATATAAAGCAAGGTACTCCTTCAACAAATTTGATAGAATTATTATAAATCATTGTTCATTATGACTACCTTTGAACTACTATATATTGGAAGAATGAAGATGAATTGCTTGGAGCTTTAGAATATCTGATTCCTATTCTGAATATATCAGCTCAGAAATTGATGTGGATCCACCATATTGTTCACCAAAGTGTTGCATGTTTTTTAACATATGGGAATAAGGTATGTCTCTTAAATTGCACTAACGTATTTGTAAAAATCAGCTAATAGTGTGTTGTTTAGATTTTGTATGCAGTAAAGTTAACTTTAATGATCCTTCTGTTACTAATGAATGTTAAACTATAAGTCTGAGAATATAAAATACACATTAAGACAACATGTAGAGGATTAACAACATAAATTAAAAACAACCCCACAAACACACATATATATATATATAGAGTGAGAGAGAGAGAGAATGATAGATAGATATAGATTGAGAGAGAGAGATATAAATAAAGAAGACGAACTTAATAGCTTGAATTTATATAATAAACTACATAGATCATCCAACTACCTTATTAAAACATAAATATTAAAATAATAAACTAAACTTAATACAACCTAAATTAAAACATAATCTTCCAATAACTTTTCAAATTTGGAAGATAGCTTTAGGTGTTCTTTTCCTTCTTAATCACTTTGCGAATTTTGTTGCTGGGTTGTTTGACATTCAAATCGTCTTTAATTTCATGCCTTGTAGATTTTCTAGCAGCTTTGCTACTCTTGCAGCAGTTTTACTACTCTTGGTAGATATCTTTGTAGTTAAATCAATCACATCTTCAGTAATTAATGTACCACATTCTGAAATGCTGCTCTTGATTGGAGTCTAAATTAAAATAACATAAAGATTATAAGTACTTCAAGTGTTTTCAATCTGATTAGTAATATAGAAGATGTAACTTATCTAAAGTTAGAATACCTCAAAGAGTTTATCTTCATCATAGCTTTGCTCATATTCAAAAAGTGATTTCTGTTTGAACATTATAAACATAATTAACAATTTATACGTTACTAAAAAATTTGTATGTATAATGTAAACAAATATGTTGGTGTTTAAACACTTACATTAAGATTGTCCTGAAGGTCAGGATGACAAAATTCCTTTAAAAGAGTATCATCATCGGTGAAATTAACAACTTTATAGACATTATCTTTTTTGTTAATGTTTGAGTCCTTGATCAAAATCTTAAACATAAATTTCTTCTCCATTAAATCACCAAGTTCTGTTGGATAAGAACTTTCTTCATCTTCAAGTAATCCTTCTTTCAACTCTTTTGCAGTTTTACCAAGTAGTTGTATAGTCTCTTTATTCCAAAGAAATATTGAAATAAATGCAGTGCCATCCATAACAGACAGTTGGAGCCTCTATCTTTTTTTTTATTTTTTTATTTTTTATTAGAACGACCCTTGAGGGGTTCAGGGGCTGAGCAACACCCCCAGGCCTTATCATATATGAAATTCAAAAATACATGGAGGGGGGCAAGTACCTTACCTCCAATCCTATGGTGGGTAGAAGTAAACCTACCTACTAAGGTTAGTCTACTTCACCCAATACAATAAGATGTAAATTAAACTAAGCACCTAGAGAGGATTCCTCTCTTAAGACATAGTACTAATAATACATAACGGACCATTTCGCCTTAAGTTAATGCTAAATATATAGATCTTTTGATATCTATATATATAAAATAAAGTTATGCGTTTTGTTTTTAAAAAAAAATGGTGAATTGAGTAATCTGAATATACTTTTTATTGAAGAAAAGATATATATATATATATATATATATATATATCTTATTACATATTCTTATAATGCTAAATGTGTAGAAATAAGAAGAATAAATAAATAAGGGTGAATAAAATTATAACTCATCTTGAATCTCTTCTTGTGGGCATCAATTTGATTTTCTTTATTATTATTATTATTATGGAGATGAGCCAAAATCATCTCCAAGTATCATATATGCTTTCATATTTTTAATAACAAATGAAAGCAAATTACCAATCAATGTAGTTAAGCCGTCTAAGTAGTTATTTTTTTTTTAGATCAAATTGATTTAACAATTTCTTTTTCAATAAATACAGGCTCATCAAAAAAATCAAATAGTCCGGAAATTGTCATAATCTCACTGATCAATAATTTTACAAATTTCTTGAACAATATAACAAACAAACGATAACATACATGCAGTAACGCCTCATTTTACCTTTGCAATGGGTCAGGATTTTAATTCAATCTACTTTGACGCAAACTTGACATATCAGTATCATCACATACTCAAATTGAGAAGGAAAAACTATTAGTTAAGCTTAAAAAACAAATCAAATTAATGATGAACTTCAACTTCTGAATATTTTATAAAAGACAAAGAGACTCGAAAAGCTGATGCATATGTTTCTATGAATGGTTCCATGGATATATATCTTATTACATATTCTTATAATGCTAAATGTGTAGATCTGTTGAAATTTATACATATAAAATAAAGTTAAATGTAAACAAAGTGATATGACACTTCTCTATGGCTACCATTGTTATTTATTTTTTTCATCCTTTTTTGATTCTTTCTTAAATTTTAAATATATAATCTATTAAATAAAATGACTTCTATAACTCTTCTGAATAGTAGTTGCACATTTGCGTTAAAATCCATTAGGTGTTTTATACCTATCCTAATTCATGTGATTATAATATTAGCTTTTAATGTGCATTAATATATGAGTAGTTACATCTTTTTATTTGTCTTTTCATAGTCTATTTCATAATGCAGCTTGCTTAATTTATATATTGTGCTTTTAATTGGATTGTTAATATGACATGTTGTTTTTTTTAGAGTTGATTATGGAAAGAGATGATTTAATGATAAGGGTTAGGATTCGCAAAATGTGGAATGTGACTACTTTCAAGAATAAGACGAACTGATCAATTTGAATATGATTTTTGTTGACGAAAAGGTATCTTATTCCATGAGGTGGTTTTACTACAAAAATTGTGATTTAAAAAAAAATTTAATTATTTCAAATTAATTAATGGTGTCAAATTGTTTTATCATGAACACAAATAGAAATTGTTTTTTGAAATTTTATAAGCAAATTGAAGTGAAAGGTTATATTATGTTCTTAAATTCTCAAAATTTTAAATTTAGCTTCAAAGTAAATTTAAAAAAATTAAAAAATTATGGCCAAACATTATTTTTTCAGTATTCAATTGTCAAAAAAATAATAATTCATGGTCAAAAGGGTAAAAAGTTAATTGATAAGAAAGAAGTCAAGGAAGAAAGAGAAAGAAAAAGAACTAAAAATAAAGAAAAAAAGAAAAAAAAATAAATATAGCAAAGACATATCCATTAAAGAGATATCGTGAAAAAATTCAATAATTATTGCTCGCTTTCACATGCTTAATATGAGTAAACATATTTTTATCCTATGTGATGGCACAAGGTGATATAAAGGATCACTCTTTCTTTAAATTTATTGATAAAAATTAGTGAAAAACGAATGTTGACAATAAATTAGATTAACACTTGAATTTTAATATATAGATTAAGAAAAGATTACTATTTTAAAAATTAATACCGCGCCAAGCGCGGCTAAATTCACTAGTAGGGATGACAATGGGGCAGGGGGGATGCGGGATGGGGTGGGTTTAAGTCTATGCGGGGCGGGGCGGGTTTACGGTTGTGTGGGGCGGGTGAGATGCGGGGCGGATTGAAGTGGGTTTTTTTAAAAACTAATGTGGGGCGGCGCGGGTTGCGGGTATATGTGATTTCATGTGGTTCAAACTTAATTTTAACTTCTTACATGTTATAAGAGTGATAGAACATTATTTATTAGAATAATTTCTTTAAAACTACTAAAATATTCAAGATAGTAAATGAAAATGGTTCAATAAAAAATAATACAATTTCTTACATGTTTCCAATTGACCTCTAAAAAATTAAATTTTAAGTCACTATCCTATTAAATTAATACAACTTGATGAAAAAATGAATTTCTATTTATGAATTTTATTTCTATTATCAAACTTAACTAGAAAAAGAAAATATTAAAAAAAAATTATTATGCGGGGTGGGGCAGGTTAAGCTCAACCTGTCCCACCCCCGCCCTGCACCGCCCCATTGCCATCCCTATTCACTAGTTATATTATTAAGTGTTGGTTTGGGAGCATTTTAATATTAGTAAATAATGGTTAAGGTGCATATTTCCCATTCCTCTTGCAGCTATTCCTATCAGAATGTATCAATGTTTTGAGCCTTAATTACCCATTACTTGACGTTTCTGACATTGACCGTTGGTGGCACTTATTTGCTGCATTACTCCATTTGGAGTTATTGTTTGTTATGTTACAACATTTCTTGTTAGCACTCTTAGCCGTTGGTGGCCTTTGCCATTCATTCTTCATTATTCTTCCTCCATTATACTTGTAACCTATGTAACTCCTAACTCCTAAGGCCATTATCTTCATTATTTACTACACTATTTATCTTTCTATTCATTGCTAGGAAGACTTATTCTAGTATAAATAGTGGTGGTCTTCATTTGGTTTGTAACACACAGCACAAAAAAAAATATAGAGTGCATAAAAATTAGTCAAAAAAGAGAGTTCTTATTAGTTGAAGGGAGGTGTTCTTTTTGTGGAGCTTTGGACTCAACTCTTGTCCAGAGTTGTTGAGTTATATTTTGTGATTAGGTTGGTGTAATCTGGAGGGGACAAGTCAAGAAGGACTACTGCTGGACCGGTGAAAACATTTGTTGCAGTGGGCTTGAATCTCCTTAAAGAGAGAGATATCCGCGCCTCAGCTTGAAGAGATTTATTTTCTTCATTTTTATTTCAATTGTAATCTTGTAAGTTTTCACTAACAATTTTAAGGAGATTCAGAATGACTACAATTGAAAAAACCGCGGATGTCAAGATGGGAGACCTTAACAAGCCCATTTCAAAAGATGGAAGGGTAAAGTACTTTTCTACTTAAGTCTTCTCAATGTTTCTTATGTGTTAACTGAGAGGAATCCTAATAAAGTTGATGACACCTCCATGGATGATGATGAACTTATTTCTTATCATGAGAAAGTGAAAAAGTACAATGGTGAAGAGGCAAGGGGCCAAGATGCACTTTTACAAAAAGAAGAGAGCAACATCACAACGAAGGTAAATTTAATTACTTCAAATAATGCTACTCTTGAAACTCACAAAAATACTTCTTTGAAGCCTAAGAAGAAAAAAACTAAGAAATATAATAGTAGACCTCCCAAGAAAAATAATGGTGAAAATAACCAAGGACAAAATCAACAAGTTCAAGATAAGGGACCGTGCTTTGTTTGTGGCAAGAGTGGGCATATTGCTCGATTTTGCAGATTCCGAAAACGTGGTCCTAACCCTCAGGCAAACGTTATCGAAGAACCTTTTGTGTCGGTGATTACCGACATAAACATTGTTGAGAGTGTTGATGGATGGTGGGCTGATTCTGGTGCAAACCGTCATGTCTGTTATGACAAAGACTGATTTAAAAAATATACTCATTTTGAGGAGCCCAAAATCATCATGCTTGGTGATTCTCACACGACTCAAGTGCTTGGAATGGGAGATGCCGAATTGTGTTTTACTTCTGGAAGGGTATTAACTTTGAAAAATGTACTTTATACTCCTTACTTCTGGAAGGGTATTAACTTTGAAAGATGTACTGTATACTCCTTCCATGAGAAAAATAATTAATGTCTAGTTTTCTTCTTAACAAAACAGGCTTTAAACATATTATTGAATCTAATCATATAAAATTGTGAAGAAGGGTATTTTTGTGGGAAAGGGGTATGCATGTGATGGGATGTTCAAATTGAATGTTGAAATGAATAAAACTTCTACTTCTGTTTACATGCTTTCTTCTACCAATTTTTGGCATGCTCGTTTGTGTCATATTAATGACCGTTATGTTGGAATCATGAGTAGTTTAGGATTAATTCCAATGATTAAAAAGAATTTTGAAAAGTGTGAGGCTTGTAGTAAAGCCAAAATCACTAAAAGGCCTCATTTTCAAGTTGAAAGAAAAACTGATTTGTTAGAATTAGTTCATACTGATATTTGTGAACTTGGTGGAATTTTAACTCGTGGAGGTAATAGATATTTTATCACTTTCATTGATGATTTTTCTAAGTTTACATATGTTTACTTGATGAAAAATAAAAGTGATGCTTTTGAAAATTTCAAAACTTATCTCCATGAGGTTGAAAATCAGTTTGGAAGAAAAATAAAAAGAATTAGAAGTGATAGAGGCCGGGGATATGAGTCAAATGAGTTTTATTCTTTTGTTAGATCATTGGGAATAATTTGAAACTGCTCCTCCTTACTCTCCTTCATCTAATGGAGTAGCGGAAAGGAAAAATAAAACTTTGGTTGAATTGACTAATGCCATGCTTATTGAGTCACATGCACCTTTAAATTTTTGGGGTGAAGTTATTTTAACTGCTTGTTATGTGTTGAATCGTGTGCCTCGTAAAAAGTCTAAACTGACACCTTTTGAATTGTGGAAAGGTTACAAGCCAAGTTTGGGATATCTAAGAGTTTGAGGTTGTCTAGCCTTTGTGAGGCTAATGGATCCCAAGATTACAAAATTGGGTAAGAAAGTTACTATTTATGCTTTTCTTGGTTATGCTTCAAATAGTATAGCCTATAGATTTTTTAATCTTGAAGATAATATTATGATAGAATCGGGTGATGCTATCTTTCATGAGAATAAATTCCCTTTTGATTCTAAAAATAGTGGGGGTCAAAAGATTGAACAAAATATATACTTATTTTTTTAGTAATAAAAAAAAGCACTAATACTGCGTTATTATTATTCTTGTTCTTTACCAGCTAGCCTATAAAGACAATTAATTATTATTAAGGTGAAATAATTCCTTCAATAATTATTATCATTATTAATAGACGCCTTCAGAAAATAAAAAAAATATAGTCTATTTTTAAATGGAGACCTAAATGAGAAAATTTATATGGAACAACCCGAGTCTTTTGTTGAAGCAGGCCAAGAAAGCAAAGTATGTAA